>NC_073240.2:37375000-37647500 GCF_029281585.2 Gorilla gorilla gorilla
CCCAGTTTATTGATTATCCATTATCATTTGTCATGAGGCGTCCTAACTCAAGGGGAAAATATAACTCTCTTTTTCTTGCTGAACGGTAGTGCTGTATAGATCTGTAGAAAGGTATTTCAGATGTACCAATCTCCGAGAAAAATGAGCAAAGAAATAAAGCAATGAGTGTGCCTTCCAGGTCTGAGCAGTTTAAAGGGTAGATTGCTGACAGTACTTTGTTCTCACATCAACCCTTTTTCCCCTCATAACGAAGAAAGAAGTTCGTGAGGCCACTGAAATACTCCAAGCTCAGGATACTGCAGCTGTATGTGATAATCTAAACGTGAATGTTCTTATTATCCTGGCATAATGGTGCTTAATTTATAGATGTTTTGGGTTCATATTCATTTTTATTGGTGACTATTAACATTTTTTTCTGCTAAAGTCAGCAAAAAATGTAATTAAATGGTTCTTTTAATTTACACTTAATTGCTGCACTGTGGGAGTAATTTCTTCAGTTCTTAAAAATGTATTAAATTCCTCATCCCTGTCTTCAACTGTTCTGTTGACCACGGCCACTGTAAAAAATTGCCAAGGGTACAAAATGTACATCATCTGTTTTCTATGGAGTAGTTTCTAGCACTCCTCTGTCATTTGGGGTGTCCAAAGGTGATGCATACAGAACAAGTGTTGCTTCAGAGACTAATTGCACTTCTCCCTTAACACACTTTGTTTCCAGAGCCCCAAGAGTTTGCAGCATGTCTTTTTGTAAACTCTATCTCTCACTTTGGCACAGCATTGTGCTGCCATTGTGCTCAGCGGCCTTGCTGAAAGATTAATTACAACTGAAGAAATGTATCTTTTAACTGTCTCATTACATAAAGAATTCATAGTGAAGTTAACATCCGCATAATTTAATGATATACGGATTTTAATTATATAGTACACTGTTAATTGTACAGCTATTTTTAGATCAGGCTACTAACTTGTTCATTTAAATGAATAGCTCATTTGCTTGAGGGACCAAAATGTAAGCTTTCTTGAAAACTCAAGAGAATCTTGAAACTGCTGCAAAAATATGTTAACCTGGTAGGATATTTTTATGGTATTTGTCTCTCCTTAAAATGAAGCTGACCTGTACCTCACCTTCGTTGCATAGGTTGTTTGACACATAGAATTTTGACTTTTTTTTTTTGTACCTAATAAAGTGCAAGAAAGATAGATCTCTGTGTTGGATAATGGGCAGAAATTGAATAGCGGTGTTTTCCTTGAAAGTTGTTGAGATTTTTCTCAGGAGAATTAGACGAAAGTTATTTCTGAATAGAAGCACTGTCCCTGGCTATAATTAGTCACATGGGTTTAGTTCCCAGGAAATGTTTCTTTCAGCATACTAAAAGTGTTTGAATTTTCATATCGTTTAACATGCCTTGAAATTTCGCCTCTGCTCACCTACCTATCCCTCTCCTACAATTTAAGATATAAAGTTTAGGTTGTTCTTTCCCGTTAGATTCAGGAGCCTGCCGAAAAAGAACACACTTTTGTGCCCCCTTTCCTTGAATACTTCCAATCCTGGGCAACATTTTTAATGACTTAGAATTAACTACTTTCTAATTATGCACTGAGGCAGACACCATGATGTTGTATGGGCCTTTGCCAGCAATTGGAAACACAAGAGACATAAATGAGCAGGCTACCAGAGGGAATTATTAGAGAGGCTTCTTGAAGTCATCAACTTGCAAAGCAGAGACTTGCCCTTGTGTCATTGAATAATACAGACTTGGTCATACCAGTAGCCACTGTGGTATCACCTTTAGAAGCATCCAGTTTTCTTTCTTTTCATAGACTATAAGACATTTGATCTCATCAGGCTTTCTGGATACACCAGTAAATTTCGGTAGGTCTTTGCTGCCATGAACTTTCTCCTCTGATCTTGAATGGGAGTTTTCGCTTTACCTGTGTCTCACCTCTCATGTTGGGCCCCAGTGAGCCCAGAAGAGGGCTTCCCTTCATTATGTGGCCCTATATTTGCTCTGCATGGAGCACTAGCTTGAAACTTTAATTGCTAATATATGAATTGGAGGAAAATCCAGGAGGGAGGAGGTAATACCATGGAATCTCTTACCGTAAGTTTAAACTTTTTATAAAAGTACTATGTAACTGTTAGCAACAACAACAAAAATGTGTGCTAGTAAGGTCACTTCACATACCTATGCCAGTGATAAGCAGTCCTCTTTGGGAGATGAGTCATTAGATGTTTTCACGGTTTACCTCAAGATCCATTGTATCCTATGAGAAAGAGTAGTCTTCTCTTTCCTTTGGCAGTGTGTTCATAAATGTATTTATTCAGCAATTTGTTGAGTAGCTATTTTGTGCAAAGCGGCATTGGAGTGGTAACAAATAAGCATTTCTGCTTTTAAGCAGCTTGCCAAATACCCTGACAAAAACAATTCCTTAATCCTCCATGTGAACCATGCATTCTCAAAGGGGGTGAGATTGTGTAAACAGATATGCAGCATATCTGTGGCATTAAAATTTCATGGGGGGAGCAATTAAGAAAAATAAGAAGTCTTCTGAGGTGGGTCCTAATGAATAAAAGAAAAGGTTAAGAATCATCTGTGTAGACTAAATAAGGGCCACATAAATCCAAGCTTGAAATCTGAAACCTTGTAGCCTCACCACCAATAATAAACTTGTGAGATTTCTTTCTTATCTTCTTAGGGGTGACCACATGATGAGCCTCAATCTTCTTCCATGTGAAAACCCCCAGATACTTAAAGACAATATTAAGAAAATATTGACACCTTTTTAATGTGGCATGATTTAAAATTTCAGCATCCTGATCAATCTCTTGTCATCAGTTGACAAAGTGACATTTAATCAAGTGCCCAATGATTGATACACAATATGAGTTCTCTCCATTCCGCAATATGAGGGAGAGGAAGGCAAGTGGATTGGACAAAAATAAGAGAAGGCTTTAATGGAGGAGGTAAACATTGAACCAGGCCTCAAAGTTTTAGCCAAAGGAAAGTCAGGAAAAAAAATTCCAGATTTGGAAGATGTGTGTGTGAGTGTGGAGAAGAATTAAGTATATTCATAGCATTAACCAAGCGCTTTCTCAATATTTGTTGAATGTGTGCTTGTTGGATAAGGATTGGTGGCATATAGCGGCTATAAGGCTGCAAGTTGCCTGAGACAAGGTTCCGATCAGTCTGAACACTCATGCTTTGGAGATATCTTCCTCTTGTCCTTACATAATACTTTTATATTTGATAGCTCTAGTCTAAGTTATTTCTTACATGATTATGTGCTAGTTAGAGAGAATAATTTAATTTGTCCCTATAGGATTCCCTAATGTTAAAAGATATTTCTTATTCAGATTGTCAAATGGGATCAAACTGCTTTAGATTTCACTTTTATGCAGTGGGAGAGCCAGTGGGCTAGTGCTTAGAATTCTTGAGGAGTAGTTCCAACTGCAAGGGCAAGTAGGCTCCTACAGGCCACTGGCAATATGGAAATTGTTCAGGAAAGACACTGGCAGGTCAACCCCTGTGGAGATGTAGCTTGGGACTTTAGTGACCATGATATCCAAAGGCGTTAAACCATCATTGGAAGAAAAGATGAAATACTAATTGGTATTTAGGCTTTGCTGTCTTGGAGTTCAGCCCCTGGGGCAGCCACATGAAGAGGCAAAGCTCCTGGTGTACCTTGGGAGTATTGCCAGCAGCAGTTTCCATATCCATCCAGCTTTTCAGCTGCAGAGTCTGTTTGTGTGTGTGTTTTAAGTGGGGAGAGAACTAGGCTCTCACACCACAGCTCTGACTGTGCATGACTTTTCCTTCTCATCTTTATCCCTATGTCTGTCCTTCCTTCACACATCCTTTCTTCTCTCTGACTGCTGCCATCCAGTACACAGTCAGTCCATACTAGTTCCCCTATCTTGCTTAAACCTATTTGAGATCTTAGATTAGGGATCCCAACTATATATTGTCTTGTTTTTGTTTTAGTTCAAGTGCAGCCTAATCAAAAGGCATTCTTTGCAGTAGGCAGGACTTTCGGGGTCTTGAGAGCACAGATGTTTCACCTGCTTGTTTGCCTCAGTTTCTTCTAGTAGTAGCTGGCTACTTCTCTGACCTCATGCTAAGGAAAGCAAGAGCTATAAAAATGGATGTGATATTAGTTATTCTTGGGAAAGTCTTTACTTGCTTGGTTGCTAATACTTGAAATGCCCTTAGCTGGGGGAAAATTCTATTATGTGGTTATAGACAAGACTTAAATAACAAACTTTCCAAGAGTGACAACACATTCACCTAATACACACAGAAGTAGAAAGGACTTCTACCTAGTTCTTTCTCAAGCCCACTTTTAGTAGTGGATTGTGCACTGAGTGCCACAAAAGAGTGTATATGTGTGTATGGGCTGGGGTGGGGGAGTGGGGATGTAAGATGGGAGTATCAATCTGGCATTGGCAAATTTTGCCTGTTGAATAGATTGACTTCTGGCTGTCTCTCAAGCCTATGGCAGTATATACTTGAAAAGAACAGGGCCCTGACTTTATACACATCTCATCAAATCAACTATAACATCCCAAGTCTCAAACAGCCCAAGTGCATAACAGTGTGTTATTTTATTTCATCTTCACAACAGCCCTGCAAGGTAAGCACCAATGTTATTCTCTTTTACAAACAAGGATACCAAGAGGTGTCAACATTAACTTGTTAAGAGAACATGACAAGTAGCTGGAAGAGCCAGGCCTCAAACCAAGTCTGTCTGATTCTAGACTCTGCTCATAACCGCTTATCCTTACTGCCTCTCTGTTTGAAAGTGTTATTCTGCATGTCTTTCCTAGTTTACCTCTTTTTAAGGAAGACATATTTTTCTTCTTTTGAGGAAGATGTAAATAAAAATATTGGTCCTGTTATATGACTTTCAAGTCCAGATCATAAGAGGCCTTAAACTTATGCATCATTATCTGGGGATGCTTGCTCTTGGAACCCACCAACCTTTTCAAGGAGAAGCCCAAACAGACCTTAGGGAAGCCTTACTTCTCTAAGTCTTGTGTCAGGAAGCCAGGGCCCCTCACCCACATGGCAGACATGCAAGTGAGCCGCCACCAAAGTGAATCCTTCAGCACCCAGGTGATGCACCCCAGTGGAGACCACAGGAAGAGCAAATTGTCTCCACTGAGCCAAGGCCAAATTGCCAAATAATGAGCATGTTGAGAAATTGTTTAAAGCACTCTACCCAAAAAACGGAGGGTTATATTTGAGAATCTAATAGAACTGATTCTCACATCCACAGAAACAAGTTGTCTTCTTTCCCAAGCTTGATGATTAGCACAGTGCTTTGGCCTGAGACATCATGGCAGCTGTTGAAGGAATCAGGATAACAATACATTTTATAGCCACCAATGACCATTCTCCCTTTTCCCTGGCTTCCCAGATGCCATAACAGTAGGCAGGTCCTTAGTAGTAGTTTAGGTGATTCCACTCCCCATCCTGTCTGTATGCCTGTCACTTGCCCTTCTTTCTGTTGTTTGGGAGTCCAACTTCTTAGAAGGATCTTTTTAAATATAGTTTTATAACTCTGGCTCCAAAAAAAGTTAACAAACAAAAAAGTAAATTAGTATTCCCCTGAACTTATTACTAAAGGGCCTTCAAAAATGTCAACAACACGGCAGAGTGAGCTTTTGTTAGTGGGCCATATTTCCATGAAAAAGATAGAAATGATAGGCAAAATTTTTAAAACTTTAAAAGATATGTGACCAGGTATAAACAAGAGAAGTAAAATCTTTGGGTATCAGAAATGGAGAAAGAACCTGTATTCAGAATGATCTACAGAAATTGCTAACTTCAGATATAGACACGAGGGGCTGGGCTTGGGTTTTGAACTCCCCAGAGGGACAGATATGCAACTAAGAGCTGGAATTGAGCTTCCATGTATAGCTCAAACCATATAAAAAGGACTAGAAAAACTCTACTTTCTTGGAGAAAATGGCAAGGAAGCTTGCTTGGTGGATGTGGCCTTGGGTTGTGCAGTATTGAGAGAACAAATAGAAATTAGAAATAAGTCAGCACTATTTGTGGGTTTGGGTCCAAATTTATGCTCCTGTTTACTGCAGAAAGGCCAAGCAAAGAAATTAACAATAAAACTGGTCTTTGCAAAACTAAACATGAAACTACATTGTCATGGTTAATTCTACAGTGCCGGTCAAACAATTCTTGCTGAAAATAAGCTCCCAATAAAAATTTACAAGCCAATGGAGGACACCAATTACCATGGGGAAGTGGACAGAGAAAGAGAAAGAAAAATAGAATACCATGAACTAGAGATAAGGAAATGACACTATAAACTATAAGACAAAGTATATAAAGTATAAAATCTAAACATTTTATATATTTGCATATATATATAAACTGAGTAAATAAAAATAACTGAATAAATAAAGGTATCGAATTTTATAAGACAGCAGATTTTTAAAAAATAAAATGTAGAAATGAAATAACAGTCATTGAGAAGCTCATTAGCTGAGTGATGTATTAGACAAAAAGATTAGGAGAAAATTAGAAGAATTAGATTACAAGAAAATTTAGTGAATTCTAGGGTGACTTTAAGGAAAGCATCCTTAATATGACACAAGGTTGAAGAGAGGGGAAATACAAACACTTTGTGAGAGTAGGAGACATAGAGGATAGAATAAGATCTTCTAAGAGATGTCTAATACCAGTTTCAGAGGAGAGAATAGAGGACAAAGCTGTAATGTCTCGGAATTTTTCAAATTGGTTAAAGGCATATATTCTTAGCTTCATGAAACGACTAATTCCAAGCAGACTAAATACAAATAGCCACATCTAGGCACACAGGGATGAAACCATTGAATGTCAAATAAAATATTAAAAGTAATCAGAGATAAAAAGACAAATTACATATATAGGGATTAGTTTTAGACTGACATTAGAGTGCTTATAAGTAACGGTAGATCCCGAGAGAGTAGAATCTCCAGAGTTGAATTAAAATGACCCTTAGCCTGTAATTGTATACTATGTTTTATTATTATTCAAGAGTGAGAACTAAGTACAGATATTTTTACATAAGGCAAGACTAAAACATTTTTACTGCTCACGGATTTCAGATGAAAGAACTAATAAATGAAATGCTTCAGTAACAAGGATATTGAACCCAAAAGCAGAGAATGGGATTCAAGAAGCAATGCTGAAAAAGGAAATACGGCAAATGTGTTGATAAATTTAAATAAACGTTGAGTGTTTAAAAAAATGGAAATCAACTCTTAGAGTTCTCCAGAGAAACAGAACCAATAGGAGGGGTGTGTGTATGTGTGTGTGTGTGTGTGTGTGTGTGTGTGTGTAATTGATTTATACAATTATAGAGTCTGATAAGCCTCGAGTTACAGTTGGCAAGCTGGAGACCCAGGAGAACTGATAGTGTAGTCCCAGTTCCAGGCTAAAGGCCTGAGAATGAGAAGAGCCAGTGGTTGTAGTTCCAGTCTGAAGGCCAGCAGGCTTGAGACACAGGAAGAGCCAAGGTTTCAGTTAGAGTTCACAGACAGGAAGCAAACTAATGTTTCAGCTCCAAGGCAGAAAGAATTCTGTCTTACTCAGCCTTTTAGTTCTAGTCAGTCTTTCAATGGATTGCATAAGGCCCACCCACATTAGGGAGGGCAATTTGTTTTACCCAGTTTACATTCAAATTTTAATGTCATCCAGAAATACCCTCACAGACGCACCCAAAATGATGTTTGGGCTGGGCAAGGTCACACATACCTGTAATTTCAGCACTTTGGGAAGGTGAGGCAGGTGGATTGCTTCAGCCCAAGAGTTCAGGACCTCATGGAGAAACCTGTCTCTACAAAAAAAAATACAAAAATTAGCTGGGGTTGTCGTGGCATGCACTTGTAGTCCCAGCTACCAGGGAGACTGAGGTGGGAGGGTATATTGAGCCTGGAAGGTTGAGGCTGCGGTAAGTTGAGATCACACCACTGCACTCCATCCTAGGCAACAGAGCAAGACCCTGCCAAAAAAAAAAAAAAAAAGAAAAAGAAAAAGAAAAAAGAAAAGAATGATGTTTGACCAAATATCTGGGTACCCCATCTCCCAGTCAAGTTGACACATAAAATTTAACACCATAGAGACTAATTGGGAAGTTGTATTACAAACAAGATTGTTGAACAAAAATAACAGACACAATAACATGGGAGGCTGATAGAATTGTGTAAAAAAAGAGCAGATAGACTTTGAAGTAACAGTCATTGAGAAGCTCATTAGCTGAGTGATGTATTAGAGGGAGGCTTCCTGATTGGAGTGAATGTGTTTCAATTTATTTATATGTAAAACAACAAAGATGTTACTGATAAAGATTAGATATTGTTTCAGTTTAAACATTCTTTGAGAGAACTACTAAAGAAATCATCATGCCTATGTCCTGAATGGTGTTGCCTAGGTTTTCTTCTAGGGTTTTTATGGTTTTAGGTCTAACGTTTAAGTCTTTAATCCATCTTGAATTGATTTTTGTATAAGGTGTAAGGAAGGGATCCAGTTTCAGCTTTCTACATATGGCTAGCCAGTTTTCCCAGCACCATTTATTAAATAGGGAATCCTTTCCCCATTGCTTGTTTTTCTCAGGTTTGTCAAAGATCAGATGTAGATATGCGGCATTATTTCTGAGGGCTCTGTTCTGTTCCGTTGATCTATATCTCTGTTTTGGTACCAGTACCATGCTGTTTTGGTTACTGTAGCCTTGTAGTATAGTTTGAAGTCAGGTAGTGTGATGCCTCCAGCTTTGTTCTTTTGGCTTAGGATTGACTTGGTGATGTGGGCTCTTTTTTGGTTCCATATGAACTTTAAAGTAGTTTTTTCCAATTCTGTGAAGAAAGGCATTGGTAGCTTGATGGGGATGGCATTGAATCTGTAAATTACCTTGGGCAGTATGGCCATTTTCATGATATCGATTCTTCCTACCCATGAGCATGGAATGTTCTTCCATTTGTTTGTATCCTCTTTTATTTCCTTGAGCAGTGGTTTGTAGTTCTCCTTGAAGAGGTCCCTTGTAAGTTGGATTCCAAGGTATTTTATTCTCTTTGAAGCAATTGTGAATGGGAGTTCACTCATGATTTGGCTCTCTGTCTGTTATTGGTGTATAAGAATGCTTGTGATTTTTGTACATTGATTTTGTATCCTGAGACTTTGCTGAAGTTGCTTATCAGCTTAAGGAGATTTTGGGCTGAGACAATGGGGTTTTCCAGATATACAATCATGTCATCTGCAAACAGGGACAATTTGACTTCCTCTTTTCCTAATTGAATACCCTTTATTTCCTTCTCCTGCCTAATTGCCCTGGCCAGGACTTCCAACACTATGTTGAATAGGAGTGGTGAGAGAGGGCATCCCTGTCTTGTGCCAGTTTTCAAAGGGAATGCTTCCAATTTTTGCCCATTCAGTATGATATTGGCTGTGGGTTTGTCATAGATAGCTCTTATTATTTTGAAATACGTCCCATCAATACCTAATTTATTGAGAGTTTTTAGCATGAAGGGTTGTTGAATTTTGTCAAAGGCCTTTTCTGCATCTATTGAGATAATCATGTGGTTTTTGTCTTTGGCTCTGTTTATATGCTGGATTACACGTATTGATTTGCGTATATTGAACCAGACTTGCATCCCAGGGATGAAGCCCACTTGATCATGGTGGATAAGCTTTTTGATGTGCTGCTGGATTCGTTTTGCCAGTATTTTATTGAGGATTTTTGCATCAATGTTCATCAAGGATATTGATTGGTCTAAAATTCTCTTTTTTTGTTGTGTCTCTGCCAGGCTTTGGTATCAGAACTCATAACTCATAAAATGAGTTAGGGAGGATTCCCTCTTTTTCTATTGATTGGAATAGTTTCAGAAGGAATGGTACCAGCTCCTCCTTGTACCTCTGGTGGAATTCGGCTGTGAATCCATCTGGTCCTGGACTCTTTTTGGTTGGTACGCTATTGATTATTGCCACAGTTTCAGATCCTGTTATTGGTCTATTCAGAGATTCAACTTCTTCCTGGTTTAGTCTTGGGAGAGTGTATGTGTCGAGGAATTTATCCATTTCTTCTAGATTTTCTAGTTTATTTGCGTAGAGGTGTTTGTAGTATTCTCTGATGGTAGTTTGTATTTCTGTGGGATCGGTGGTGATACCCCCTTTATCATTTTTTATTGTGTCTATTTGATTCTTCTCTCTTTTTTTCTTTATTAGTCTTGCTAGCGGTCTATCAATTTTGTTGATCCTTTCAAAAAACCAGCTCCTGGATTCATTAATTTTTGGAAGGGTTTTTTGTGTCTCTATTTCCTTCAGTTCTGCTCTGATTTTAGTTATTTCTTGCCTTCTGCTAGCTTTTGAATGTGTTTGCTCTTGCTTTTCTAGTTCTTTTAATTGTGATGTTAGGGTGTCAATTTTGGATCTTTCCTGCTTTCTCTTGTGGGCATTTAGTGCTATAAATTTCCCTCTACACACTGCTTTGAATGCGTCCCAGAGATTGTGGTATGTTGTGTCTTTGTTCTCGTTGGTTTCAAAGAACATCTTTATTTCTGCCTTCATTTCGTTATGTACCCAGTAGTCATTCAGGAGCAGATTGTTCAGTTTCCAGGTAGTTGAGCGGTTTTGAGTGAGATTCTTAATCCTGAGTTCTAGTTTGATTGCAGTGTGGTCTGAGAGATAGTTTGTTATAATTTCTGTTCTTTTGCATTTGCTGAGGAGAGCTTTACTTCCAAGTATGTGGTCATGTCTAAAACACCAAAAGCAATGGCAACAAAACACAAAATTGACAAATGGGATCTAATTAAACTAAAGAGCTTCTGTACAGCAAAAGAAACTACCATCAGAGTGAACAGGCAACCTACAAAGTGGGAGAAAATTTTTGCAACCTAGTCATCTGACAAAGGGCTAATATCCAGAATCTACAATGAACTCAAACAAATTTACAAGAAAAAAACAAACAACCCCATCGAAAAGTGGGCAAAGGACATGAACAGACACTTCTCAAAAGAAGACATTTATGCAGCCAAAAAACACATGAAAAAATGCTCACCATCACTGGCCATCAGAGAAATGCAAATCAAAACCACAATGAGATACCATCTCACACCAGTTAGAATGGCAATCATTAAAAAGTCAGGAAACAACAGGTGCTGGAGAGGATGTGGAGAAATAGGAACACTTTTACACTGTTGGTGGGACTGTAAACTAGTTGAACCATTGTGGAAGTCAGTGTGGCGATTCCTCAGGGATCTAGAACTAGAAATACCATTTGACCCAGCCATCCCATTACTGGGCATATACCCAAAGGACTATAAATCATGCTGCTATAAAGACACATGCACACATATGTTTATTGCGGCACTATTCACAATAGCAAAGACTTGGAACCAACCCAAATGTCCAGCAATGATAGACTGGATTAAGAAAATGTGGCACATATACACCATGGAATACTATGCAGCCATAAAAAAGGATGAGTTCATGTCCTTTGTAGGGACATGGATGAAATTGGAAATCATCATTCTCAGTAAACTATCGCAAGAACAAAAAACCAAACACCGCATATTCTCACTCATAGGTGGGAATTGAACAATGAGATCACATGGACACAGGAAGGGGAACATCACACTCTGGGGACTGTTGTGGGGTAGGGGGCTGGGGAGGGATAGCATTGGGAGATATACCTAATGCTAGATGACGAGTTAGTGGGTGCAGCGCACCAGCATGGCACATGTATACATATGTAACTAACCTGCACAATATGCACATGTACCCTAAAACTTAAAGTATAATAATAAAAGAAAAAAAAAAGAAAAAGAAATCATCATAGAGGCCAGGCACGGTAGCTCATGCTTGTAATCTCAGCACTTTCAGAGGCCGAGGCAGGTGAATCACTTGAGCTCAGGAGTTCGAGACCAGCCTGGCAACATAGTGAAACCCCATCTCTACTAAAAAAAATACAAGAAAGAAAGAGAGAGAGAGAAGGGAGGGACAGAGGGATGGAGGGCAGAGGGACAGAGGGACAGACAGAAGGACGGAGGGAGGGAGGGAGTGAGGGGAGAAAGGGGAGGAAAGGGAGGAAAGATGGAGGGAGGGTGGGAGAGAGAGAGGGAGGGAGAGAGGGAAGGAAGGAAGAAAAGGAGGGAAGGAAGGAAGAAAAGGAAGGAAGGAAGGAAAAGATAGGAAGGAAGGAAAGGGAGGAAAGGAAGGGAGGGACAAATCAATGTGGAATGTATTATTTCCAAGAGAACAGAAGGAAGGGAGGGAGGGAGGGAGGGAGGGAGGGAGGGATGGAAGGAGAAATCAGTGTAGAATGTATTATATCCAAGGGAATAAAGGGTAATAAGGGAATAAAGAAAACTTAATTAACTAGAAGGTAGGGAGAAAAGAGGAGAAAGAAAGAGAATGACTAGCAGAACACAGAAAATAAGAGAGTAAAAATAAGCCTGAATGTATCAGTTGTAATGAATGTAAATGGGTTAAATTCACATTTTTAAAAAAGCTTAGATTGTCAAATTTGATTTTAGAAAATCCAACAAAATACTATTTATGAATCACTCATAAGACATAATGACACAATAAAGTTCAAAGTAAAGAAATGGGGAAATTAGTACAATAAAAATTAACATTAGAAAATAAAAAACTAATAACAACAATAAAAAGAAATGGAACACTAGATATGTGAGGGAGGCAGATCCTATCCAAAAGAAAAGTGTTGCAGAAGTATTACCACTAGGTAACATTAAATTTAAGAGAAAACCTTTATTAGAGTTAAAGAAAGTCTTGACTTTGCCAAAAGACATACTTACCAAGAATTCTGTGTATAACAACGGAGAGTGCAGGCAGCCAACAGTATAGTCTCCAAATACAGAAAGCAAGCATTGGCAGAATTATAAGGAGAAACTGACAACTCCACAGTAGTAGTAGATGATTATTTCATGTGTAGTTGAAAAAAAATAACAAGGATACAGAAGATTTGGATAATACCATTAAAATCTTAACGTACTAGACATATCTGAACCTTGCAGCTCAAAAGTAGGAACTTCAGTTTTTTGAAGACATATGAAACATTAACAAAAATTGATCACATATAAAAACACAAAGAAAGTAAAACAAACCATATTAATATAAACATCACAAATAAGAAACAGCAGAAATCCATGTTTTTAAATAACTTATGGGTCAAAGATGAAATAATGGAAAGTGTAAACTATAAATGAATGATAACAAAATTGTGGCATGTAGCTAAAGCAAAATTTAGAGGAAAAATTATAGCCTTGAAAAGTATATTTTAAAATACAAAATTGAAAATGAATTTTATAAAAATAGTAAAAGAGTAATGTGGCAAACTCAAAGTGGGAACAAGGAAATAATGATGAAAAAGGATAAATTCAATGAAATTAGAAGCAATGGTACAGTAAAGAGGATCGACAGAGCCAACATTTGGTCTTATGAAAATATTAGTAAAACCAACCTCTAGCAAGACTGAGAAATTAAAAAAAAAAAAAGCTTATACAAATTAATATGAGACTATCTAAAGCAAATTTATTGCAGGCGTAGAAGTTAGGTCAGGGTGGTGAGTGCACAGATGTTTATTATATATTAGTTCTTTATGTTAAAAATACTTCACAACAAAAAGTTCATAATCTTAGGCATTGTGCCTTAGTCCAGGCATTGCTTTAACAGGTACCAAGTCTCTCCTATTCTTGTGAATCTAGCTCCAGTGACTCATACATTCCTGCTTTATACATACTTTGTAGAAAATTGTAATCCTGTTCGTTGTAATCCTGGAGTGGCAGAGGCAAAGTGTGAAATCAACAGAATGAATGCCTCTACCAAAGGTTGAGGAGAATAGGAATCCTGTCCATGTGTGGTTAAAAAAGCCAGATGCAAATTGGCCAGAGGTGGTCTAGGAACAGCTTCCATAAAAGACACAGGCTTTCTTGAGGCCTCTTAGCCCTGGCCATGACAAGGTTGTCCAATCGCATTTACTTATCTGGTTGATGTTATTATTCATTTCTTTGAGATGGCAGTTCCTAAGCGTCAGAATCTGTGTGTAAAAGTAGGTTTACATTCTCTGGCTTGATTTGAGACACCAACATACTTTCATGAAGCCTGAGTGGAAAGAGCTGTGTGTGTTTGGCAGATACATCCTGGGTCCGCAGCACAGGCGGTCACTTCCTAGAGGAACTTTCTCTGTTGCTCTAAAAAGTGGTGGGTTGCAAGAAGAGAAAAGACATTTTGTTGAGGTTAAAATGAATGTGGACTCAATGTATACTTTTTACTGTTATTCCATTTAAAACAACTGACTTCCTCTGGCAAGTTTCCTTTCATTTGAATAGTGTTTATTCAACATATTCAGACTTTTAAAAAAAAGTTTATTGCCTATGATTCTTAATCCTGATAAGCATACCACTGTTCTAAAATTTATATTGTGAGGAAAATTATGTCATCAGTTTATTTTTTCTTTTGATATTTCCCTTTTTTGGCTGAAAATAAATGACCTACTTTTCTTATGTCACAGAGTATTGTCCCTTTTCTTTTTTTAAAAACAGCCTTTGTTTTATTATTTTAGCCAGGAGTTTGCATATAGTTTGATATGAGATCTGTAATTTTTATAGGATAGCGTTCTTAGTCATGGCCACTTACATATTAGTGATCTCTTCCTCACATGGGTTCATGAGAGTTGGAATGTACCATGACTGGGGTCCATACAGAGAAGGTGCTACTATTTTCTTAAGCCTCTGCTGGCATTATGGGCAACATAAAAGAATGTGTCTGCCATTACCATGTGGTGACTCGAGTGGCAGGCCAGAGAGAGTTCCCTCTAGAAGGTGATGAAAGGTATGGACAACTGCTTTGGTCCCCTCTGACTGGCCAGGCCTTAGAATTAGGTTGGGAATACTGAGTTTCCCAGGCACGTTATTTTTTTAATACTATTGCTGCCGTAATCTTTTCTTTTATAAGAGGATGATTCATTGTTTCCTATTCCCGATATTTTTACCACTTATCAGTGGTAATTGCTTTCAGAAATAATTGAGTCCAACCCTATGGTTTGTATGAAGTAAATACCTAAGTTTGATTTGATTCTTACTATTACTTAAACTTAGCAAAATACTGCTTTAGCTGTTTTCTCTAGAGACCACACAAGAACACTTTATTTCAGTAGTCAGCTTAAATAATATTTTCACTTTCTACAGATAGCAATGGGCATTAAACTTGGGAAGCTATGTAACTTGCCAAGGTTGCAGAGCCAGTTGTAGAGATAGGGCTGGATAGGATAGCTGAGTGATGCTCTTTTGGAGATTCCATATGACCTTTTCACCTGCAGTGCAAACATGTGTTCACAAATGGCTAAGTACATAAGTGTTGCTATAAGCATGTAGTTATATGACTAAGAGTGGGAAGTAATTAAAATAATCGTGCTTCATTTTTTCTTTGCAGACCCAATACTATTTTTAAGTGAATAAGATGTAATTTCCTTATTTATTTCCACAGTATTTACTAACATTTTTTCTTTTTTTTTTTTGAGACGGAGTCTTGCTCCGTTGCCCAGGCTGGAGTGCAGTGGCTCGATCACTGCTCACTGCAACCTCCACCTCCCGGGTTCACGCCATTCTCCTGCTTCAGCCTCCCGAGTAGCTGGGACTACAGGCGCCCGCCAACGCGCCCTGCTAATTTTTTGCATTTTTAGTAGAGACGTGGTTTCACCTTGTTAGCCAGGATGGTCTCGATCTCCTGACCTCATGATCCACCCGCCTCGGCCTTCCAAAGTGCTGGGATTACAGACGTGAGCCACCGCGCCTGGCCACTAACATTTGTCTTATGTATCAGTGTTCTTATAGTATAGAGCTTGATAAAGAACATAATCTTAAAAGAAAACAAGTTAGACCCGAAATTATCTCAGAACTTGAATGATGATAATTAGATAATTATTCAGGATGCATTTTAATTTGTGCTTGTGTGGATCAGACCATAAGCCATTTTGCTAAATTGTGGTGAATAATTCCACTGCAGGCCTTGAAATAATCGATACCTAGGCAACACCTGACTTAGCTTCAGCCTAGAGACCTGCCCTTCTCCCATGCATTAAAAGGAATTCTGGCTACTGTGGCTGCCACATGCCTAGTGAGCAGCGAGGTCAGGATCTCCTACCTTGCTTTCCAAAGGATGTCACTTGCTATAGCACCTTCATCAGATGCCTCCCTTAGTGCCCCCTCTTCTTCTATAGCAGTTCCCTTGGGGTTCAACTTAATTTGCAACTTGAGGCATATTTTGGGTGGAAAACCTGTGTGTGTGTGTCTCTCTCTGTATATATTTTCCTTATTTAAGATTCTCTCAATTCAGTCAGTTTTACCTACTTTCCTCACTTGTGGAATGGAGATAGGATTTTATGGCAGTTGATGAGAATTATTTTGGAAAGGTTTAGAATTATAAGATTCTTTCATGGCTGAAAGTCATTTTAATTGATATAATTAAAGCATATGTATACGAAGAGTTTAGTGAAGAGAGGTCAGATTCAAAGACTTCAGATCTGACCTGTCTTCATTAAACTCTTCATATACATATGCTTGGTTATAAAATAACTACCTGCAAAAGGTAAATATTTTCTGATATTTTTTTTTTTTTACCCCAAATGGGCTTTTCGGAAGCTTATTTATCTACAAAAGAGACATATGCTTTAGGTCTGTACTTGTTAATTTACCTTGGAAAAATTAGGTCATCATCAAATCTGGCAGTGTGGCTTATAAACTTGGCAAAATGGTCTAATTAAAAGCTTCTGTTAGATTATAGAAAAAGGAAAAAATGATTAATGCCAGTCATATTTTTGTTTTCATGGTTTGTGTATATATGTAGGTACATGTCACTCCTCATGTTGCATTAAAAGTATGTTGACTATCTGCTAACAGTTCATCTCTTTTCTTCTACAGCCTCCAAGTCTGTTATAAATAGTATGCTACGGGACCCTTCTCAGATTCCAGATGGAGTTCTAGCAAATCAGGTCTATCAGGTATTAATCACAGCTGTCTATTTTCAGTGGCAATGCTGTTATCTGCCTAGCAGAGTAAAGGATTTTAAACCTCATTTAATTACTGTCATCATAAACTATCACTGAGGTCAGGGTGCACCATAAATGGCAATGCAGTATTTGCGAGAAGAGCATTTCACTTTTTAATAGCTTGCTTTTATAGTGAATAAAAAGCATGCAATTTTTGTTTTCTGTGATTAAATCTGAACCGCCTTTTGATAGCTTTCTTTTTTTGGGGGGGGGGGTGGGGGAAGAAAAGTAATTACTGCTTTTAGGATATTGTTTACTGTAATCGTTTTTGTAGTCGCCCCACCCCAGACCCCTTTTCTTATCTGTCTGCAGTGCATTGTGAACGACTGCTGTTATGGACCACTAGTGGACTGCATCAAGCAGTATCCTTTCCCATAAAATTTTAGGTGCGCAATTGACGAGCTTAGACTCAGTGGGGATGTGTCTAGCTTTAACCTGACATAAAGTTCTGCTTCACAAAACACATTTCATACTCTTCTATTTTACATTCAATCAACTGGAGGGTCACTACAGACCATTCTTTTCTACAGCTTAAGAAATACCAGGTAGACCACAGGAAGATGTCAGTTCAGCAGTCACACATTCACATGCTTATTTCAAACTGCCTGGTTTTCAATGAGTTTACAGGTACAGAGTCATTAGGCAGGTAACGTAATGTCTTGGAATGTATCTACCCATCCCAGTAAACATTTTTTAAAAATATAACAAATTTCCATTTAAAATGAGCCAAATTTTGTTGAATTTACGAGAATAAATTTAGAGCCTGGAGTTAAAGGAGGTTGTGATTAAAATGCTTCCAGAGACATCCCATTTTAAAGGCAACAGATTCTTATTGCTTAAATGCTGATTACAATCTGAGCCGGCATTTGGATTCCTAATAAACATTTTTAGAGAAATCAAGTTAATTTTTCCTTCTGGAATACATTTAAGGTTGTGAAAACAGATGTCCGGTCACTTTTCATTAAAGACGTTGAGATTACTAAAGAGTTAATGTTCACTTTTTAAAACAAGATTGAACAGACAGTAACTACATAAAGTAGGACATTATTAATCAATAAATTTAGTAGTACTGTGGCAACAGCAAGGTTTTTGATAATCCTCAAAGGTGCTATTTAAATGGTAAATAATGAGTAATTTTTATGAGAATAATTTCTATCCGAGTCCATGAATTTCACCCCTCTTAATAATATAAACATGTCCCTCCTGGTATGGATTTTGTTAGCATGGATGGCACTGTGATGAATTGTGACTCAGTAATTCCTAGTTAGGAGGCTTTTTGTTGGAAACTCCTGCTAGTCAAATCGTGTACATGTATGTGTTTGTATTCCACCTTCTTTCACAAAGGCTTAGAGTCGTAACATTTTTAATAAGAAAATCATGCCTATAGAAGTAAAGTTAATCTTTGATGAATAACCTTTGAACAGAGCCCTCTTACAAGAATATTCAGTATTGACGATACAGCCCTTTATGTGTTTATCCTCCAAGTCTGTTTCTCCAGTGTAGCTTAAATTAGTAAAAACACACAGCATTATCCCAAGCTCACCTTTTTATTAAACCAAAGTGAAATTGTACTTCTATATTCAGTATAAAATTAATGATAGTGTTAGAAACTGTAGGAGTACCAACCTTATGTTGCTAACACTGAGAAAGTTTAGCACATTCATATAGCAACTAACACCATCTCAGAGTATCTGGGGTTGAATTACATGTTAATTTTAAAGCACATAAAATAGTTAAAAATCAATTTAAAGTTAAGGTTTTAAAAGCATAATGTCTTTTGAAGGATTGCATATTGATTTTAAATATAACTATCTAATTATGTATGCATGGACTAAAGTATGAAGTCAACTGCTTTGTAAATGCCAGGAGGCTATTTTTCAGTAATAGTTGAGATGCTTACGGGAAACTAGATTGCTGTATTGCTGGTGAAGAAAATGGCTTGTGAGGTTATTTACAAGTTTTGCCCATGGTCACTGCCATACATCAATAATAGGTATTATTATAGACAAAGTCTAAGTGTTTTTGCTTATACAGCATTATAAATTCTGTCTGGAGTATTTTCCTTACATTTTTGCCATCATTCACTTTCCTTTTTTGGTTGTGTTATTGCCTGTAGAATTTAATGTAGTACATGATTTCAATTGATAAAGATAATGACGTATATCTATAAATTACATTCACTGACTAGGTTATAATTTTTGCAGTTTCATTATGTCTGTTGCCAGTAAAACTACAGATTTTATAAGTTTTGTTTTCTAGACTTTGCATTTCATATATGTTTATATCAAGCAAAGCATAATTAAGAAACGTATCTTTCCAAAATTTCAAATTGGTGATTGCTTTTGTCATGCAAAATAAAACAGGCTGGGAAGTTTACAGAGAAACTGATGTTGTCTCTGCATTGAAGTAGTAGCAGTTTCATATAATGTATAAATGCACTTGCATAGATGTTTCCTAGACTGATCAGCATAATTATTTTATTTCACACTGAATAAAAATTATTGTTTTTCCATGTGAGTAAATGTGCTGTTTGTTTTTCTGATAGTTTAGTAATATTTACATTGCTTACTCTCAGTAAATTACATCATGTTGTGAGAAAGAAAGCACACATTCAGTAAATAAGATAGGTGCTAAACCTTCTTAGTGCCTTATGAAAATGTTATGTTTGTGTAAGTAGAATAAAGTAAATCGGTCATTTACTAGTAAGACATCACAGAAAGCACAGTTAGCAAAGAGTATATACATCATCATTGTGCTTTCTCTTTTTTTTTTTGTTATCTACTGTATTTTTTCCTATGCAGCCATGCCCACCTACACTTTTCCCACCACAGCTTATACTCACCAAGGAAAAAATGTGAGAAATCAGCCACCTCAACTTTCCAAAGTGTGACTCCAGGACACAGCTATTAGACAAAAGCATAAACTATGAAGCAAGGAAAGGTAATGATGCAGGAAGCTTCAAATGCTGTGGGTTTCATTTCTGTACCATCAGAAACCTCAGTTTCATGATTCAACATTTTAGATGTAAATAATTTACAACAATAAAAATGAGAGCACATTTATGTGGAATAGAAGTAAATAATTTAGTTCTAAAGTGTGGGATGCCCCTAGTAATGAGAGACCATTGAGAGTTATTCATCAAATGTCTTCAATGGACTCTGAAAATTTGTGAAATTTTGTGATTTAAAAATGTGTTCCTTTATTTTGTTTCTCTTTAGAAATTTAAAAAGCACAGCCATGTGCCTTGGAGGGCAAGGGACAACTGGAGGAAAAGGCAATAATGATGACTTAGGGCATGTTTTGCTGGAACATAAATGGCCACATCTCTTGAATTCTAAGATTTAAACCGTATACACCTGTATGTATTGGTAAAATGCAAGATAATTCTCTAGGAATTTTTTTTTTTATAAATAACATAGAAGTTTTATTTAAGTTGAACTCGTGCAGTGCATGATCAGAATCAGCTTCTCTGGTAAGTCAGGGAGTGACGTGACCAGGTTGACGTTATCAGTGAAAAGGACAATGAAGGTAATGATTCACATAATTATTACCAAATGCAAATGCTTTTGAGTCAGTTGAAATACTAGACTAGGATAACACTCCTTTTCAGACTTTGGGCAATCTCATCTGTTTGGAAAATACACAGCACTTCCGTGTTCCGCTCCTGATTTCATTATTTACCAGCCATGGGACCTTCAGCAAATTCCCCAGCCTCCCTGAACCTTACTTTCCTTAATTGTAAAAATGTGACTAAAAGGCTGGGTGCAGTGGCTCACACCTGTAATTTCAGCACTTTGGGAGGCTGAGATGGGCAGATCACTTGAAGTTAGGAGTTTGAGACCAGCGTGGCCTACATGGCAAAACTCCATCTGCACTAAAAACACAAAAATTAGCTGGGCATGGTGACAGGCACCTGTAATTCCAGATACTCGGGAGGCTGAGGCCGAAGAATTGCTTGAACCCAGGAGACAGAGGTTGCAGTGAGCTGAGATTGTGCCACTGCACTCCAGCCTGGGCAAGACCAAGAGTCCATCTCAAAAAAAAATAAAAGGCGGGGGACTAATAATAGTATCTACTTGTGTGGCTATTGTAAGATGGTATCTCAAATTATTTAGTACAAAGTCTTCATACATTATATTTAAGAAATATTAGCTATTATCAATTATTATTCCATAATTTTAATACTTTTTGAGAAGCTATATGGAGGTCATAAACATAGACTTGACAGGGATCTTGTTATTATCTTATATGCCACTCATTAACTATATGCCCTGTGTAGGTTCCTTCTAGGCCTCGGTTTTCTCATCTATAAAATAAGGATTATAATTATGAGGATATTATAACATCCTAAAGACACTTAACACAGTGCCTACCGCATAGTAAGCACTGAAAAAATATATATTCATATGTATATCTATTTAGATACATGTACATGCATACGCATACACACACGAGAAAAAGACTCTTGAAACAGCCTCTGTACCCACACCCTAACCCACAACTCTTTACCAAGATGTCTTTCCTGCAGATTACGTATATTCTTAACAAGTTACTTGTTTGGCTTGCCAGTGGCAAAAGTTCAACAACAGTCAACTGGAAGTGAAACAAAGAAGTTTCTAAATGTTGGCCTGATGACAAATGTGAATTCACAGAAGGTTTACAGAACTCTCTAAGATTAGGAATTCTTCTAGGGCAAAGACTGCCTAGTATTCTTTACTGTACCTATTAAGTGCTTAATAAATGTATGCTAAATTGAGTTGAGGGATTTTAATTTAAAAATTTTTTTAGAATTTTTTTTTAAGAGTGGGAGCCTTGCTACCTTACCCAACTGGCCTCAAGTGATCCTTCCACCTCGGCCTCCAGAGTGGCTGGGGTTATAGGCGCAAGCCACCTTGCCCAGCTGAATTGGAAGATTTTTAACACAGATTAAAGTACATTTAAAATGACTCTCCTTCTTTTCAAAATACAAGCACACATCCATTTACAAATCTTTGTTTGCCAAAATATATATAAAAATTATAGAAAAAGCTGGACACAGTGGCTCATGCCTGTAATCCCAGCACTTTGGGAGGCTGAGGTTGGAGAATCACTTGAGCCTAGGAGTTTGAGACCAGCCTGAGCAACACAGTGCGATTCCATTTCTTAAAAAAAAAAAAAAAAAAAAAAAAAAAAAAATTACCCAGGCATGGTGGGTGGTACACCCCTGTAGTCCCTGCTACCCAGGAGGCTGAGGTGGGAGGATTGCTTGAGCCCAGGAGTTCAGGGTTATAGTGAGCTATGATTGTGCCACTGCTCTCCAGCCTGGGCGACAGAGCAGGACCCTGTCTCTATTAAAAAAAAAAGTTTTAAAAAATTATAGAAAAATTCTATCGAATTATTTAAATAAGGGGATGTGTGTAGAGATTTCATTCCTCCAAGGTGTGGACTAAGGGTGAAAATGGCTGCTCAAAGTATAGACCTGGTATTAGCATTTTCCTGCTGGTATAATTCTGCCTGTGTTACCCCCTTAACTGAAACTTCCCAGTGCCATTGGTCATGAGCATGAGGTCCTGCTGAGAGACTTGCTTCTAGAGAAAAACCTGTCCTTCCTAGGTAAGTATTATTCACACTTTTCCTCTAGCTTGTGTTGTCTCCCTGAGTGCTTAAATATATATTTTTAAAATCTTCCACTAAAGGAAGAGTGAATGATGATTGATGCTGTGCATATTATCTTTTATTGATTTGGAACTGAGCAGGAACTCAGTTACCTAATCTCCTATATATACAGCACATGCACAAGCTTGCAATTAATATTTTATAGAATAAGTGGCTGAAAAAATGGTTTAATATCTGTTGCAGTATTACTTTTGGTGTCATGAGATATTAACCATAATCTAGCCCTTATGAGAAAAGGAAACAAAAGAAATATTGTCTATAAAATGTTTTATATATTAAAAAGAACAGTTAGAAAAATTCATGTTGGGTATATTTGTCTCATATATGGAACTGGGTAGTACTTTTACTTGAAAGCAAAATATTAAGCCTTTATTATTTTCATGCCAAACATTCATTGGCATCATGGATTTATTATGATTTTTTAAAAATCCCACATGTATTCATGTGTTTGTGTATTACAGATTATTTCTTTCAACATCTCTTAAGCATTAGAAATTAAGCCTCAAAGGACTCTACGTATAATAAGTGATCACAGAAACCATAAAGCACTCTACAATGAATTAATTTCTCTTCTCCACTTTAAATATGGTAATTTGTAAAGGTTTCATGCAAGTCATTTTATTATTATATAGATCTGTTTTATGTATATATTGAAGAGTCTGCATGATGTTTATTTTAGGACATACACAAAAAATAGAACAACATTGGATTACATAAGGTTTTTTCCAAAATGGGCAAAGAATTGGCCAAGAAAAACCAAATGCAGAGAAATGTCAAGTAAGGAAGAGATGTTTAATAAAGTCCTACAAAGAATCTATTCCAAATCTTAATGTTCAATGTTTTTATTAATAAACTGTAGAATAAAATTGAATGTATTATAAGATTGTTTTAATTTGAAGCTTGGAGATATCATAAATATTCCCTAGTTAGGGTTAAATAAAGTTGATTAATTAAGCAAGTGTTCTCAAGTCACTAAATTAAATTTCAGTATGTAGAAGCAGCAAGGTTTTTCATATGGGGACAGTTGAATTGTTCAGCCTATGGAAAGATGGTAAGTTGGAAGAAATCACCTTTTAAAAGTCTAATCAAAAGGAAAATACGTAATAGTTCAGAACCAGTTGGAATGAGTGACCTGTGATGCACTATGAGATATGTTTTGGAACCAGGTAGTTCTGATAGTATTGTGAAACATCCGATCACATTGATTACTCAGATAGAGGCCTATATGTCATGGCCAAGTCTATTTTTTGTTTTGTTTTAAGCCACCAACTAAGCAGCATCATTGTCAAAGCTGCTTAGCACCACTCTCTGGGCACCATCAGCCTGTGGACAGTCAGGCCTTCAGCCCCATTTTTTTGTTTGGCCTAACTTTTCTCTGCTTCCTTCTTGAGAACTAGCCAATCCCAGCTGGGAAAAAAAAGCAAAGATTGTAGATGTGGGCTAAACTTAGTCCTAGTCCTCAACTTACTTGAACTTGAACGTGTTAAATTAGATTCACCATGGCTGACAAAAGCAATGTAAAAATGTCGTCTGGGGATCATCTCTACTTGCAAACAAGTACAGAAAGGGAACTTGAAATTGATGGGTCTCATCTGTTCCTCTGTGCTGTAGAATCTAGAGGTAATTATTTTATGGACTCATACTCAAACAGGATATTTAATTGATCTTTAAAAATAAATGAAATATAGGAAGTTTATGCAACCTGAGTCCTGTTTTAAAGCATTTCCTCATCAACCTATAAAGAAGTTGTTAATTCTTTGTATTTTTAATGTGGCACTGAATTAACATACGTTTGTGGTTGAAAAATGAAAATTGAAAGCTTTGTATGAAATATTGTTATGGGGCTGTTGTCTTTTTACCTTATAAATACCCCTTCACAGAGATTAATTAGATTTAAAGTGTTGTGACAGGTAAATTTAGATAGATCATTTTAAAGCCAACTATGGAAAAAATATTGGTAAATAAACAGACCACTAATCTTATTCTTTCTTGTTTACATGTGTACACCTTGAATTTTGTTGCAGAGATGTTGCAAACATGTTTAATTTATTTTGATCCTTTGCTAAGCTGAAGTAAAATCTCTCTCTCTCTCTGTTGGCTTCTAATTTGGACTACATTCAAAAGACAAATATTCTCATCTTTTAATATATTAACCCTTCTTAATTTAAGAATTATGACTTTCCCTAAACTATTTTACCCCATTCTAAATTTGCCACACATTGTGCTCTATATTTGTTTTATAAAATGCATATTTTATCTTTCCTCTTAACAACTGAAGGGAAAAATAAAAGTAAATTACTAATTCTTTCTTAAATGTCCTTGGTTCATAACTACATACTGAGCAGTTGTTATGGCACAAGATCTAGCCAGGAACTATAGGAAAGAAAAACAGAAGTGTTCTTATCATTGAAGATTTGAATGTACTGATAGGAGTTCATCCTATCTTTTAAACTTATCCAATTTGTACTTCCACACATAAATATATTGTATTAAGACAGGTCAAAGTTGAATAAATGACTTTAGTTTCTCCAACTAGAAAATATTTTTCATGTGCATATTTATTCATTTATTCCACAAATAAGTTACTAAGTTGGATACTGTTTTAGACACTAGATAAGTCAGATGAAGTGTCTGCTTTCATGGGGTTATGGTCCAGTAGGGAGACAAGCTACCAATGAACACAGATAATTTCTAACGTTTCTGAGAGTCCATGTAATTCTTCCCTTCATTATTTATTCATTCTTTTCAATTAACTTTTGTTGTGTTCTCTGCATGCCAGGAACTACACTAGTTAGTACAAAGTGATTGATTATAAGCACTCTGTGCTCCCAGTGCTCATAGTCAAGCACCGTATTGCATGTGTGATCCAATGAGAATGCAGTTTTCTCTCTGATCCAGTGAGAATCCAGTGAGAATGCATCTCACTTAGTAGGTGCTCACATGATTGTCTCGATAATGAAAATAAAAACTCAAGGCTGTTAGGCTACTTTCGTTAAACCTTTCAAAGAAAGGTACAAATTATACTCAACATCAATCACTGTCCTCTATGAATGAAGAAAATGCTGCTGCCTCATGAGCTGCTTTTTCCTGAAATAGTGATGGAATCTTACTTATTCATTTGTTCTTTCTCACCGGGACCTTCCTGCCACAGTGTATATCTAGGATGGCCAGTTGAGCTCATAAGGTTGGCTCTATTGCCAGTAGCTAACTACTCTTAAGCCTGCTTGTGGGCAGACACCATTAAGAATTTTAAAGAACCAAACTTTTTTTTTTTTTAAGTTGATGCAAACGTGGAGCCTTCTGGGAAAATTGAAGATAAGTTTCAGTACATGGTAGCAGTTCTTTCCAAGGATAATTAATTTAGAATTAATATTTTTTGGCCGTATCTCAGTACTTTGGGAGGCTGAGGCAGGAGGATCACATGAGGCCAGGATTCAAGACCAGCCTGGGCAATATAGGGAGATCTTGTCTCTACACAAATTTTTTAAAAATTTTGTGGTGGTAGGCACCTGTAGTACCAGCTACTTGGGAGGCCAAAGTGGGAGGATCACTTAAGCCTTGGAGTTCAAGATTACAGTGAACTGTGGTCATTCCACTGCATTCCAGCTTGGGTGACAGAGTGAAACCCTGTCTCTAACTAAAATAGGTAGGTAGGTAGGTAGATAGATAGATAGATAGATAGATAGATAGATAGATAGATAGATAGATAGATATGAGCATTTAAAGTCTCAAAAGGTGTGACGAACTTGCTGCCTACTCCTAGGCTTAGCTGCACAAAAAACTCCTCAACTTTAAATTGAACCATAAGCATTGTGATCATCCCATTACCTCTGCTAAGGGTTCACTCTTAGCAGACAAAATAGAAAATGTATTTTATCTACTGGTAGAGATGTGTTAACTAGTATCTCTCAAGTGATTAATGAGACCATATTTTGCTGTGTTTTTTTGTTTGGTTTTTTTTTTTAGCAGCTTCGGACAAAAAGACAGGAAAGGAAAAGAAAATAGTGACAATGCAAAGACAACAAGACAGTTTGCCCTGTTAGCTAAAATATGAAAGAGCTCATACAAAAGACTGAAGATAAACCATCCATCTTTTATGGGTTGGCATATCTCCAGGTTGGAGGGACTTCCGTTAGTGACTGCCACAGCGACTGTCTGGTGCAAATTCTTGTTAAGTTTGGCCTAATAAGAATGGTTCTGGAGATATTTTATTCTTTCCAGTGAATGTTTCCCTGTTAGTAGATGCTACAATTATTTTGAGTGACACCTGGGAGGCATTTGCTGTGCCCCTGCCTCACCCTCGCCCCCATGTTTGGACAAACCAGCAAATTTTACAGGGGTGCTTGTGTAGCATTCGTGTATTACTCTGTGGGACTCTGAGAGAGTATAATCTGTAAAGCCAAATAGGCTTAGTGAAGGATGTCCCTTGCCGTAAGAAATTAGGATCTTTGTTTCTAAGAGTTCATCTGCCCCTGCTGCTTTATTCCTCACCTGAAGCAATAATACTCTGCTGGGGAGGTGATTATGATGTGACAAACAGGGGATTATGACTTCAGGTGAAGGACAGGCAGCAGGAGCAGATGAGATTTAGAATACCAAGATTGTGTGTACACGCAGATGTCAGCGGCAGAGAGTAAGAGACCAGAAATGAAACATACGATTATGTAGGCTGAAGGGAATGGAGATGGCTGGGTATTTCATAAGGAATCCACCATTTAAATTCTTGTCTATCCGAAGGTTAAAAATATGATGCTGTTTTTAGAGTAACAGGAACATGAAATTGAGGGTGGGAGGTGGGGGGTTTGGGCTCTGTTCTCCCCTTTCTGAAGAGATTGTCATGGTGAGAGACTTTCTTACTTACTCCCCTTATTGAATGTGCTTGTGCACACTTCTCCCTGGCACTGAGAAAAGGACCATAAATGCATATGCTGCTGGAAGATGAAATGCTTTCTGGATGTTTGTTTTCTTATCGGCTGAATTTGAGATTCAGCTCCCTGGAACTTTGAAGAAAGGTTGTTGTGACCACTTGCGATGGTGTGCTCCCTGCTCCTGGCCCTCCCTCACCACTGCTCTTGGTAGTTAGCTCATGTCCACGGGTCATCTGCTTTTGGGTCACTAATGATTTATTGGAACTATTTTGGTTGTAAGTGGCAGAAATCCAATCAAACTAGATTATATACACAAAAAAGGAGAATTTATTGGCTTAAATATACACTGGGGAAGTCCAGAGGAGAGATTTGCTTCTGCTGTGTCTCTTAATAGAATCCAGAAGGCAAAACAATATCATTAATATCTTTTGTCCTTTTTGGGTTCTGCTCTTTTCTGTGTTGGCTTTATTCTTAGCTCACAAGGTCACAAAGATGATTGCTGGTGATTGCCAGTTTGTTTAATCCTTAGAGTTTATAATCCCAGAGCAAAGTCAGTGATTCTCTTTTGCCACATAACAAATCTCAGAAAGGGCCGGGTGCAGTGGCTCATACCTGTAATCCCAGCACTTTGGGAGGCTGAGGTGGGAGGATTGCTTGAGCCCAGGAGTTTGAGACCAGACTGGGCAACATAGCAAGACTCCCCACCACTCCCCCAACATCCACTCTACAAAAAATAAAAAACAGCCAGGTGTGGTGGTGCATGCCTGTTGTCCCAGCTACTGGGGAGGCTGAGATGGGAGAATTGCTTGAGCCTGGGAGATCAAGGCTGCAGTGAGCCATGATGGCACCTCTGCACTCCAGCCTGGGCAATAGAGTAAGACCCTGTCTCAAATATATATATATATATATCAGAAAGGGATCTGATCAGCTAGTCTGTGTCCAGCCCTGTGGTGGGGTGATTTGGGGTCACGTTACTGCCCACTCATGAGAATCACATTGTTGAGAGTAGGGTAGCAATGCTGGACAGGATAACATACAGGACAGCAAAATAAAAAATCTCCCTCTCCCTGCAGAAAATTAAGTACAGGCCAGGGTTTTGCTCACCATAATCAAAGGCATTGGGGGTCAAACACGTTACTGTGATTGCTGAATTGAATCCTTTGGTCCTGTGCACGTGTGCACTGGCTCACACTCACCCATGTGCACATCTGTCTGTGTAGGAGATCCTTTTTATGTCTCAGAACTGCTAGTATGCCTCTCTCCATTGAGATTGGTTCGGCGACACATGGAGCTGGCCCAGCAAGAGGTTCTAACATCAGTGACTACAGCTAAAAAGAACCAGGGCAGACAAAGGCTAACAGTCAACCTTTCCTCTGAATCTTGGAATTGGAAAGGGCTCTAGTGACTGTCCAATCCACTTGTTTTGATTAAACAAATTGTCCTTTGGCCTTGCATCACAGCTACTACCCTCCCTACAACCTGTCCTGCATCTTTTTATTCTACTATGTTAATTTGTCCCTTCATCTACAACAAAAAGGATTTAGCATGATCTGGTATAAAATATAGGAGAATTTTACTTTCTTTGCTCATATTCGTGTCCTCTGCCTCTCCACAGCTACCAGTTGCCTATCTAGCCTCTCCACACTGTCCCAGCTTCTTCACCTCCCCTTTTTTTTCTATAAGGCACTTCAATTTTCACTAGTATTATCCCCTAAAGACATAAGCAAAGGACAAGGTCAGAGCAGTCAGTTGTATTCCTTATTAGTGGCTTTGATAAGAGGCTTTGGGGGAAGAGGTTGAAACTAACGGCTATAATGAAGTTTTGGGTTCTCTAAAGATTTCATTTATCGGTGCTATTGGTCTCCCCATTAAATGCATGCCTGTTCTGTGTACCTTTGCACACAGTTTGCATAACATATAATATTTATTACTGAAACCTTGCAAACTTCTTAAATTGTATAGAAAAGGCTGTGAAACTTACTCTTAGAGAACATAAAAATATAGAGAACAAAGGTCATAACTCCAAATATTGAGTGATACAGTGTTTTGAAAAAAAAAACCAGAATGAAACAAAATTAGTTACTAGAGTAGAAAAAATATAGTTTTAATATGTATTGATACATGTCTTTTTGCCCTCCCCCAATTTAGTAAAGATGCACTAGGTGTTAATAATATTCTTCTTATCATACAGTGTATTTTAATCTAGCATTTTAGAAAACTTTTTACAAGTTCATAGATAAAAGGCCTGTCAGAAAGTGACTTTTCATTTTCAGATGTTGTGAACTGGATTTCTGCATGATTTTTATGGAAATGACTATACTTTTAAAATGTAAAACTTTTAATAAAACAAAACAAATTTAAAGCCCTCAAACCTTTTCTTGGTAGGCCTCATGTCCCCCTGTGATTCTTAAGTATACGTTAACTAGTTTCAGATGTGTTTTGTTCGCTGACTCAAAATCAGCTCTTTATTTTAAGAAAAGAAATTGTGTAATTAGTACTTAATTGCTTTGGATATTTTGGGCATTTGGAGAGGAGGGTAATTCAAAGGCCAGAGAAATTAAACTTTCAGAATGTTCTTTATGCGTCTGTAATTTCTTTTTAAAAAATGCCCTCTAAAGACAGCCCTGACAACTTAAAAATGAATGAAGACCTGGGTTGTTTTTAAAAATTAACATCATCTTTGGATGTGGTTTTATTGATTTATTTAAGATAAATTGGAGAGAGGACCATTGAAGTGCTAGAAAACAAGGTACTATCTAGTTCATCTCCTTTTCAGGCAGGTGTTGTCTAAATAGCTCACAGATGGCAGTCTTCCTCTCTTAACATTTCAAGATCTTCCAAGATGAAAATAAATTTTTCCCCACTTTAAAAATATTACATTTGATCAAATTTAAATATTTGCATAATTAAGAATGGTATATGGTCTGCTGGGACCAACTGCAACTTGGTTGACATGGGCACTTATCCTGTATCTGCAGTGATTTGAGAGGTCTAGGTCTTGTTTGGTCATTTAACTTCTCTAGGCCAGTTATATTGTGTATAAATTGGAATGTTGGACTAGTAATCTCTACAATTTTACTAGTTCAGAAAAGTTTCTGAGGCACCCATTATCTAAAAATCTATGTTTTGTGAATCTGAAGGTTAACAGGTCTGCTTTTAAGTGATAATATTCCTATGTTAATTTTGATAATGAGCACTTGAACTATGACATTAATGAACTTAATGGTTATGAAATATATTGGGTTTTTAAATATATACCTTAAACCAGAAGACCCTTACTTTGTATCTACTGTAGTTGCTGAATAAGACACATATGCAGGATTTGAAGATTGGTTTCATATTGATTCCCAACCATTTGTGGAAGTCATACTAAAAGTACTATTTCATATTATTGCCATTACCTTTTTTTCATTCTAACTAATATTATTTTTACTTTGTTCTTAATCTTTATCATTTTTTCTTGAAGAAAACATCTTATATTACTGTTGAAGAAACAGTTTATGTTACTTAAACATCTAGTTTCCACTTAGAAAATTCAAAGAATCATAAGTAACTACTTGGCTCAAACATACGCAGTTTTATAAGAGCCTGTATGAAATGTGTGATTCTCAAGGAAAACATAAATTGTAAAACTGACTATAAAAGAGATATATATATCAACAGATCAGTAGCCAAAGGAAAAAGAGTTGCCCACCCAACAATGGCACCAGGCACAGATTGGGTTTTGTGGAGGAATTCTACTAAAATGTTAAGGAGTGGATAGGTCCAGTGTTATTTAAAATACTTGAGGCCAGGCATGGTGGCTCATGCCTGTAATCCCACCACTTTGGGAGGCCGAGGCAGGCAGATTATTTGAGGTCAGGAGTTTAAGACCAGCTTGGCCAACATGGGGAAACCTTGTCTCTACTAAAAATACAAAAATTAGCCAGGCATAGTGGCATGCACCTGTAATCCCAGCTACTTGGAAGGCTGAGGCAGAAGAATCACTTGAACCCAGGAGACGAAGGGTGCAGTGAGACGAGATCGCTCCACTGCACTCCCACATGGGCGACAGAGCAAGACTTCATCTCAAAAAAAAAACAAAAAACAAAAAAAAAGCTTGACTTCAAAGAAAAATTTTCCCATCAGTATTAAGGAAAGAGATGCTGTCTTTTTTACAAAATTGAGATGAACCTCAGATGAACATGTAGAACAGACAGTTGGGACCAAGGATGAAAGATAACAGTGAGAGTTCTCCAATAAAACCTTGAACTTTGATCCTAGTTGGTGCTTTTGTGCCTTGTTGATAATTAGGGAATTAAATTAAGAAAGGAAATTATTGTCAGTCTGGATAGGCTTTGTAAAGACATGGATACTGTTAAACATGCACTTGTATTTTACTCATTCATCTTTTGGGGGCATTAAGTGTCCTGGGGCCTAGAACAGTGAACAAGGCCACCTGTTTCGAAATGCTGCTTCCTACCCTGGTACCATCATTTCATCTCAACTTTGCCAAGTTGTTACCTCGTCCTTTCTTAGATCTAGGATGAAGGAAGCAAGCCAAAGGTTGAAACAGAGGAGATGGGACAGTGAGAGTTTAGTAAATAGATTAAAGGAAGAAGATACCCAATACACAGCATTTTACATGTTTGGCATAACCTCTTTACTATAAAAACTAGAAGTCTAATATCACCAATGGTGACAAAGACTTCCAGATGCTATCCTTTGGCTACAATTATTATTGAATCAGCTTCATGTTGAGAGAGAAAGAGTGAGAGGGAGGGAGAAAGAGAGACAGGGGTGTGTGTATGTGAGAGAGAGAGAAAGAGAGAGCGAGCCAGTTGTAGTTTGTTGAAGTTCACCACAAAAAGATGGGAAGGATCCCCAGCCACACTTGATGTTTTGTGTTTAAGTTTTGAGGTTTGGGATTGTTAATTTTCGTATTAAGTCAGCCATGCAATTTAAATTGTAGATATTATGTTAGTAATTTTGGTGCAGTGAACAGGAGTGCAGCATCTGTCTTTTAAAGGGATTTTTATGTGTGCATTTGGATTGCTTGGTGACCTTTGAAATTTTGTTTTGCACTGTTATCAGAAGCGTAATCATTTTTCTTTCTGAAGCAGATTTTAACATCTGAAAAGGTTGATGAAGCTAGGATAGTTTTAGTGAAATATTAATCTATCTTTTTTAATGTCACCATTGCTTTTAAAACTGTTCATCAGCTACCGGAAACATCAGCTTAAGGCACTGGAGTTGATTTTAATTAAATATTCTCATTGTGGTCAGAGTATAGTTACAGAACAGAAACTTGTCCAGTCTTCTTCATCTACAGCTCACTTTCCAAATTCTCTTGTTTTTAAAGTCATATTATTTCAATCTGTATTTCTTTATCTCAATAGTTAACTTGAGATTTTTTATATTTCAAGGAGGGGAGATTGTTCTGAATACTGGCACCAATCCTTCAAAATCTAGACAGCTTAAGGATATTGACTTTTAACAAAATTTAACTTAAATGTCTACTTTAAATATGTGTCTTGTCATTAAAAGGTTATTTACATTTAAAATGCTGACCTTTCAAGATGTGCACAAGAGTGTTCTAAAACAGAGTTTCTGAACATTGGCCATGAAACCACTGTCTTGGGCTGACAAATGGATTGGAAATAAGCTACCCAACACTGGGAATGGGCCATTAATTTTAATCAAAGGTGATGCAGGAAGGCGAATGGGATGCATGACAGTGTCAACAGCCCAGTAGGTGTTAAGAGACCACACAGCCTTCCTTGTTACTTGGTCGGGCCATTAGTTGAGGTTGGGTGAAGACAGAAAGCCATGTCTGGAATTGAATGACCAGGTCACTCCAAAATCTAATGGAGAACTCCCCATTTCAGAAATCACATTGTACTGCCATTAGAAGTCAAGGACAGCATTTAGAAAATATTGGTGGATTTTTTTTTTTTTTTTTTTTTTTTAACAATCACCTTTCTAGTTTTTCCCAACTTGGTCAAGCTTCCTGTTTTCCTGCCTTCTTTCCTTCTGAATAGATCGTTGATATTTACAGGGGACTAAGAAATCGAACAGACTTAGGAAAAAAAATCTTAAAGCCGTAAAATTGCTTTTCAGATTTACATATTGTTATAAAACTCAGGTAAATGCCAGAAACAATAGCATACCAAAGGAATTAAGCAGGATAACTAATTCTTTATGGTGATCTCATTGTCCTTGTCTCTTTCTTGTGTGTGGGAATAGTTTCACTAATTGAAACTAAACTTTCGTAATTGCTTTATTGAAGGCATTTTTTCATAACTGTAAAGGCCACTGTGCTTGCCCCTTTACTATAAATTTTCAATACTGGCTGATAACATTTGTAATTTTCACAGCGGTGAAAGCCTTTATTTTAAATCAGTAAGTATATTACCTCATTTTGAGTACTTTCAATTACAAAAAAGGTAGTGTATGACAGCTTGAACTCGTGATGTTTATAATAACGAAAACATGCAGAAAAAATAATGAAAGAAGCATATCTGAAGCATATTTATGCTTCAGGGTTGTTCAGAAAGTTCATTATTTCTGACACAGCACTGCATGCATAAGAAAGATATGTATGACTACAGTAGTAATTTTTATACATATTTAAGAAATAAAAACAAATATATTCCTATCTTGTTAATTGAATAGTGTTTTAAGTAAATAGTGTTTGTTCTTCCCGTAGATGAAGATCAGCTTCGTGCAAAGGGTTATGACAAAACACCAGACTTCATTTTACAAGTACCAGTTGGTAAGTTCTTTAACTCTGTTATGCATTTGTTTTTAGAGAAAAGGGATGTATTTTTTAATTTTTTTATGTTAATATTAGCTTTATAATATTATAAATGGGTGGATAATTGGAAAATATTACTTTTAAACGGCAGAAAATAATAGGTTCAGAAGAAATCTGTCTTAAAATCTTTTGCATATATTGAGAAATAGACATGTTTTCTAAAGATATTTTGGTTGTCATTTTCAACTTATTTCTCTAAATTTCAAATTCCTTAAACATAGATCTCTTGAAAAGCCAGACTCATTTTGGTCTGCTTGACATGGCACTTGTCGAGTTATACAGGCAGTCTGAGAACTAGGAAAGGGAGTTTTGAAGAATATAATGAAAATCAAAGGGATATGATTGTCACATAAATGTTCTTTGTAATGAACATATACAGTGTGTTGTTTTGTAATTACATTTATAGATGATGGTAAGGGCTAAGCCTGTGCTCATTAATGTGAAGCATAGAGAGGCCTGTACAGAGTTCAGAATTTTCAATCTTCCCCTCCCTTCTCCGTATATTAGTAATGCTTTGTCCCTTAGCTGTAGAAGGGCACATAATTCACTGGATTGAAAGCAAAGCCTCATTTGGTGATGAATGTAGCCACCACGCCTACCTGCATGACCAGTTCTGGAGCTACTGGAATAGGTAAGGTCTCATTATTTTTCTTTTAAGATAAACGATACTCAGCTGAAATCTCATTAGAAAAAATATTTTGTTTAGCTGGTAAAAATGCTAGTAGCCTTTGTTTCTAGTAAATACAGAGTTTTGATTAATGTATTCATTTCAGATAATTTAAACTTCTCTGCTTTCATAATGTTGCTTCATTTTTTAAAACTAAAAATCTCTGCATAAGGTCAAAATTAGTATATATTCCATTTTTCATTCATTTTACAATAATATTGGTGTCACTTAAAATACAGATAATAAGATGTGGTGTATATTACAGTATTGACACTGAACTTTTATCCTTTTGATGTGAAATTTATGCTTACTCAGACCTTAAAATAATTTATCCTCAGCTCTCTGAGGAAAGTATCCAAATGATATGAAAGATGGAAATGATACACCTTCCAAGAATAGAGAATAGTTTACCTACCAACTCATATTAACGTTCCCAAAGACATGGAAATCTCAGCGTTAAGAAAGGAGTGGGAGGGTCTTATTTTACTGATTATCTACCACATGTCCGGGAAGTTACTTTTGTCCCCATTTTACAGATAACTAAGCTGATAGTCAGAGAAAATGATGTGCTGTAGAGCTAGTTATCATGGGGCTGCATTTATCTCTCACTCCCAAATCTGTGTGATTTCCAGCACAACCCTATTGTCATTTACAATACAACCTTCCAAACTTTGGCTTTTTCTATTATTGCAGTCCCAAGTATTCACACTACATGTTTTTTCCCCCTTAGAACAGGAATGCCAGCCAACAGTAAGAATACAATAATAAAATGACATTGGCTCAGATCCTTAAGATTGAGACAGTAGCATCTGTGGGTAATAGCCTTGTGCTAGGGTAAAAACAGTGACCAGCTACAGAATTTGGCATTATATTGTTACTCAGCTTTACAAAAGGCCAGTGGACCTCGCCTGTGGCAGCTGTGCTAAACTAAGCCCACTTTTTGCCATGGTAACAATGATCATGACAAAATGCTGAATGTAATAGCTTTCTTGATTTTCTTGTGTAATTGTGCGTGGCATCCGAGCTTTACTTTACAGGGATGGAGGAGGAAAGTGCAAAATGTTTTAGAAATCAATGCTGTTTCAGCGTTTCCTGTGTTTTATTCAGCCATTATTCAAATTAGCAGTAATGTGGCAAATTGAATTTTAGATTTTTAGCAATTTTATGATGAGTTTGAAATAGTAAAGAAAGCATCATTTTTGGTAGTATAGGGAAAGCAATGACAGGAAAATCAAATTGCATAAGTTTAGGTTGCTAAAGTATTTAAAAAAAAACTGATAAGCTCAATCAGTAGGGAGGTAGACTGTTTCCCCTGCTTTGGTACCAGTCATATCTTTTCTAAGGAACAATTACAAACCAAATCCCAAATACTAGAGCTTACTTCAAAATTCCAAATTATCTTTCTTCTAAAACAACTCAATTATTTATTGAGTACCTACTGTGTACTTAACATTCACCATTTAGAGACTGATTAAATAATCTAGTCACCTGGATGATAGATTTAGGGATTATTGACATGCCTGGAGGATGTCTGTGTGATAGATAATTTAATACAATTTCCTTTGGATTTTATATCACTTTGTTGCATTCTACTTTTACCCTTCTGGTGATGTTTTACTTAGACTACTATTGATTTACATTCCCTGAGCACATTGTTTGAATATATACTGGCTAAGTGAGCATAATTCATTTAGGGCATGATGTGTGATACGGGAATGTTAGCCTTGGTTTTAAATGGTCCAGATCATTTAAGGAGTAAATGTCACAGAAGTCACTGATGTTACCAAAGTTCTGCAGAGAGGCCAAGAAATGCAAGTTCAAAAAGGAACATTTAGTGCCCAGGTTTGAAATGGAACTTTGGGGTATTTACTTATGTATAAAATTTGTAACATATGATAATGATACAAGCTGACCGGTGATGGAGTATTTTGACAGAAGGAGAATTTACCCCATTTGTGAATTTATGGGATCCTCGTCTTCTCGTATTTTGCCTCAACACAACTCATGTATATTAGCAATTGCTAAAGTTCTTCAGTATATAACTTTAGCAGCTTCTAAAGTTCTTCAGAATTGGAAGAAATTCTCTCCCACCTGTAGGTAGCCTTTCAAGGAGGCTATTGGTTAGAAATTGGGCTTTTTGCTTTATTCATGTGATAAGCCTCTAGTTTATATAAAAACCAATATTACCTAATTGTCCCACTATTTTGAGATTAAAGATTGGATTTTACAATAAGACTGTTCAATTACTATTTATAGACTAATGCTTTTTTTTTTTTTTTTTTTTTTGAGATGGAGTCTCACTCTGTCATCCAGGGTGGAGTGCAGTGGTGTGATATCGGCTCACTGAAACCTCCGCCTCCCGGGTTCAAGTGATTCTCCTGCCTCAGCCTCCCAAGTAGCTGGGATTACAGGTGCCTGCCACCACTCCCGGCTAATTTTTGTGTTTTTAGTAGAGAGGGGGTTTTACCATGTTGGTCAGTCTGGTCTCGAACTCCTGACCTCATGATCCACCTTTCTTGGTCTCCCAAAGTGCTGGGATCACAGGCGTGAGCCACTGCGCCTGGCCTAGACTAATGCTTTTGTATAAATCCATTTCCCACACAAATAACTACAGAGCCACCAATTTTTAGATTAACATTTCTATAAGAGTTTTCTTTTATAGTAAATTGATATTCTTACTCAGCTTAACTAACCTTGAAAACATTTAAATTTTACAATGTAGTCATCTTCCCCAAAATCAGTGCTACTGAGTAAAGAACATAAGCAGCCGTTCCTACAAGCACATCTCCATCCCAAGTCCCAGTTATGAACCTTGGTTAAACAACTACTCAAAACTCTGTAGTCTCTACTTCTACAGAGTTAAAGGAGATAAAGAATGCCTCTGGGAAGCATTTGGACCATAAATATAACCCCAAATTATATAAGGCTACCAGAAAATACATTTCCTTATGAAATCAACACACAAAAAGTCTTCTAATCCTATTTCTCTAATCAAAAGGTGAGTTCTTTGACAATTTGGCATCTATTACTAAGTATACTTTTATACTGAGATGATGACTTGTAAAGAAAGAAACCAATTCTACCAGTCTAAGGTCAGATTACATATATGGTCTCTAATGTGTGACCTTTCAAAGAGGCAGGGATAGACACATTGTCCTTACTTTTGGTGGTTTGAGATAAAGTGGGTCAGTTTGAATGAAAATATTGAGTGACCTTAAATGACAGAGAAAGAGCCATATGCTATAAAGCACATGAACAGTGACCAACAACCACTGATCAAGAACATGGAAATTGCAACTGCAAGTTTCAGCCCCTCCATCTGCCATTCCAGTCACATTCTGGCACGTTCTCATTAGAGACATCTCTTTAAAACCAAAGTGCACTTTGTTGATATACCTCTCTGCTTCTCTCAAAGAAAATCTAAGCTTCTTGGCTGGAACAAATGGGGGCAAAATTTGTTTTTTCAATTTAGTGATCCTTGAAGTAATGGGAGGAATATTGGGTTTGAATCCAGAGTATGCCACTTTCTGGTCCCATGACTGGGAGCAACTTACTGTGTTTTCTCCTCAATAAAATGGACTGAGTAGAACCTTTTTTGCCCTATTACTCTGAAGATCAGTTATTTAATATATGCAAAGCACTTTCACAGTGCCTGGCAGTCAAAAAAATATTAGTTCCCCTCTGCCTGTTTTTCTGTATACCACTGATGAAGTTTAGAAGTCTTCCGACTAGACATTTTTAATTGCCTTCTTTGCCACATAAACTACTCAGCTAATTTCAGCACTCAGCTTTGCTGACATCTCTTTGAGAAACCTTCCTGCATTCTAGGATTGGGTTTGATGCGCCTCCTGTGTTTTGCTAATAATTTCGTAACATCTATCAAACATTGTCATCGCTTGTTTACTTGTCAACCTCCTCCAATTAATGTTGAGTTCCATCTTATCTACTGGTTTTATCCATCTTTGGTTGTCCAGAATCTGGCATATAGTAGGTGATAGTAGATATTTATTGATTGTATTTACTGATGTCTGACAGACAATAATGTTTTGAATCGGCCATTGAGGAATTTGTCAGGCATTGTGACATTAAGCCATAGTACAATCGAATTTTTTTCTTTGAGAATTCAACTCGAAGGATAGTGAGGAAAATGCCTGATTTTTCTGAAAAACTTTTATGCACTTTTCAAATGTGTAGACTTTTGCAGTCCTATTTCATGAAATAGAGCATAAATGTATTTAATATAAAGATTTTTAAAAACAGAAAATAACTGAGAACTAAATGACAAATGCACTTTATAAAGGTTTTTAGATAAATATGTATAATCTTATGTTGGTCGGTTGCTTTCCCAAAACTTCAGACAGCTCTCTCATTTGAAATTTGACACAGAATACCGTGAAAATTCTAAGCAGAGGATAAACTCTAGTTTCTTTAAGGGTTGCATGAAACTGGGCCTGGAGCAAGAGTACAAATGGAGCCTTATATACTATGTGTCTAAATATGTAAAGTTACATATTAAGTTAACAGACCTTAAATAAAATATATTCTATTCTACATGAAGAGCTGAAAGTTTAGATTTGCATAAGAATTCCTAGATTCCTTGGATTTCCAGGCTCCGTGTGTCAGTGCAGGGAGAGGTGGTCCCACTGCACAGCCTGCCTTCCTTTTCTTCCCACCCTCAGCTCCATCCTACACCTGGAAAGGTGTCAAGCACATGCCCAGCCTGCATATCCAAGCTCCACGTACATTCCCATAAACCACTGCTCTCAGGCCAGAGTTGCACACTCTGGTTGTCTGCCCTCTTATCAGGTGAATGAACCTGAGAGAAAGGGCCCTCCAGGCCCTGGGAATGGTCTCAGAGCTATAAGATCAGGAAGTTCTGAGGTCACTGATACCTGGAATGTGGCCTAGAAACTGGTTGAGGGAACAGGTGTCAGATGGGGATGTTTCCTTGGCCCCATAAACTCCTTACTTCATGGATTCAGATATAACTAGACAGGGGCCAGAGCAGAGTTACCTAAAGCTTGGGTGCAGGACATGGACCTCTCTTGATTGGCTCTAAAGGACAGTATTAAATGAAGCAAGTGCATAGATCTTTGAAAGCCATTTCTTGTTCTGATGTTAGGATAGGAGGCGAGATGAGCACCAGAGGAAATATGGTCTTGATCACATTTATGTACCACGGAAACGATTAAGAGCTGAGTTCTATCTGTCAGATTTTTGAACCTTTGGCTCCAGAGAGTCTACTCTCCTGAAGGCAATGCTAAGCTAATACCTTCTGCCACAGAATTGATTTGACTTTAGTCCATACCTCTAAGTATTTTTTAAAGATCAGTTATTTACTCAATGGTCTGGCAGTTGCTTTCTCTGGTTTGTGATAGCTTGAGAGGAGAGGCATTTAGAATGGGAATGCCAACCAGTTAGAGTTAAGGAAGATATTTTTCAGAGCATGGCCGAAGTTTTTCCTGTATTAAGATACTTTCAGGAACCCTGCAATTAGCCAAATCACAGATTTCCAGTTATTTCGGTCTTGTTAAAAACAAGGCTGATCACATCTTGTCTTAAGTTGGAGTATGTGCCTTAGCAATAGAAGCTCTTGCAAACCTTTAATTACAGCAGCCTCAGAAGCAGCACTGCTGCCGTATACTATCAAGTAGCAATAACAAGTGACAGATTGACTAATAATTAGCAAATGCTCTGAAGGGGGCTTCGATAAGGGTAAAATATGATTTACTTTTTCCATCTCTTAAAATTGAGTTGGTTGTGAGATATTGATGTCCCATTGTTCCAGACAGATACTTGACACTGTTGCTAGCTGGAGTAACCTCAAAATATTTTATCAGGATGAGGGAAGTGTTTTCTGTGTATAGAGTACTTTGAGAAAAATGACTTCTCATAATGGTTATAATGGATAAGTATCATTTTTTCAGCATGTTGAATGTGAATAACAAGACTTTTCTAAGTGAGGAATTCATATTTTCTGCCATCATTCATTGATTTTAACAAAACTGAGCAAAGTATAGAAATGTTATCTTAGGCCTTTAGAGTGATATTCGTAATAAGGAGACAATTGTTGAGAAACTAGAATGACTTAAATCAAAGAAAACAGATCTATAAGGGAATGTCAATGAATTATAGTTTCTCTGGCTAGAAAGACATCTAAATGATTACTCTTTTTCAAGCATATGTAAGATTTTTACAAGAGGGGTATATTGACCAGTTTCACAAATCCAGGGGACCAGAGAATTGTTGAGAGGATGACTTCGTGTTGACACCCACTATGACAAAGTTAATCTGAGTCATGTATAGCTCAGAAATCTTACATCAAACCAAACCAACAAGCAAAGGATTGAGTGGCCGTTCTAGGAATGGGAACACACCATTATGATCATCCAGAGAGGGTAAGGGAAAAATAAATGAGAGTTTACCAATATCGGGAGTACAGTTATTGTCAAGAACCCAAGAATACAGAGTCTATTTCTGAGGCTAATTCTAGAATAATGGAGATCAGGTCAAAATTGATACTAAAAAGGCTTGGAGTCTAGCTTAATGGTTCTCAAAGTTTACTGTGTGTTAAAATCACATGGGGGTTGTTTTTAAAATATCGATGTTGGCTTTACCCTATTTTAATTGGTGTGCAGTGCAGCCTGGACTCTGGGATTTTTGTTGTTGTTGTTCTGTTTGAAAACTATGATGAGGTTAGTCTGTATCTAACATTGAAGTCAGACTCTTCTTTACCGAGCCTCGACTTGCTAGCTAGCCGTAGCATTCTTAGCTTATCTGCTTCCAAACAGAGTCTTCATGAAATAGTTGCTTTATGAAGAAATACAAGTCCAGGTCAGCAAACATTTACAGGCACTGTGTTAGGCAATAGGGACTCAGCCCCTGCCTTTGAGGGGTTAACAGTGAGAACTGAGCAGTAAACTGCAGAGGCAGCACCTGAACCCAAGTCTCTTTGTGAACTCCACACCTATGCTCTTTCTACTCCACCGGCAGCTTCATGTCTGTCATGGTGGTAAATACGTTGGAAGAGGCTACTTTGTCAGTTAATGGGCTTGCTAAGCTAAAACTACAACCCTCTCCAGCATACAAGTTTTAGATATTCACCTTAATGTGGTTGGAGAAAATGGACCATTTGTTCTCTGTTCTTCAAGAGCCTATATTCTGTATTTTAAAAAACAACTTTATTGCAGTATAACTGACACAGAATAAACTCATATTTAAAGAGTACAATTTAATGTTTTATATAAACCTATAAAATTGTCACCATGATAGAGATAGTGAGCATACCTGCCACCCCTAGGTTTCCTGATGCCTCTTTATAATCCACTTTCCTAATCCCTTCAATTCTCCCTGCACCTCTGTAACCACTGATCTGCTTTCTGTGACTGTTGATTACTTTGCTTCTACTATTTTATGTAAATAGAACTATGCAGCATGTACTTCTTTTTGTCTAGCCTTTTTTACTCAGCATAATTATTTCAGGATAATATATGTTGAATGTACCAATAGTTCATCTTTTTATTGCTGAGAGGCATTAAGTAGCATGGCTGTTCCACTGTTTATTTATCCATTCACCTGTTTATGGACATTGGGCTTATTTTTAGTTCTGGCTATTACTAATAAAGCTGATCTGAACAGTTTTGTAAAATATTAACATGATTTCATTACTCTTGAGTAAAGATGTAATGTAATCATTTCATACCTGGGAATGAAATGATTGGGACATAGGGTGGGAATATTTTTACCTTTTTACAAAATGACTAAACTCTTTTCTGAAGTGGTTATACCATTTTATATTCCCACCAGCAGCTTATGATAGTTCCTTCTGCTTCCCATCTTCCTCATCACTTGGTATGGTCAGTCTTTTTAACTCAAGGCTTTCTAATAGTTGTGTAAAAATGTGTTAATGTGATTTTTAATTTGCATTTTTCTAATGATAAATTATATTGAGAATCTTTTCTTATGTTTATTTGCTGCCTGTTTTCTTGGAAAAGTTTCTCTTGAAATCTTTGCTTCATTAGTTAATTGAGTTGCTTTCTTATTATTGAGTTTTGGTAGGGCATTTTTATTTTATATTTTAGTATTCTGGATATAAGCTTCTTGAATGTAGAAATGGTTCTAGAACCCTTTTTTGAGAAGACTCTCTTTTCTCCACCTAAATTACCTTTGTACAATTGTCAAAAATCAGTTATTCATATACGTGTGGGCCTGTTTCTGAGTTCTCTGTTTGTTCCATCATCGGTTTGTCTATACCAATTCAACACTGTTTTGATTACTGTAACATTATAATTTTGAAAACAGATAGTAGGTCCTCCAATTTTGTTATTCTTTTCAAAGTTACATTTTGCTATTCAAGATCTTTTTTACCATATGAATTTTAGAGTCAGCTTATTAATTCCTATAAAAGCCTGCTGCGATTTAGATTGGGATTACATTGAATTTACAGATCAATTTGGGAAGAATTAACATCTTAATAATATTGAGTCTTCTGATCCATGAACCTGACATCTCTCCATTTATTTAGGTCTTTTAACATTTTTCTCAGAAATTGTTCTGTAGTTTTCAGTGCACAAATCTCACATTTTTTGTGTTGATTGAATGATGGCTATGTAAGTACTTCATAGTTCTTAATAATATTAGTAATGATAGTTTTGTTTCCATTTGTTCATTGCTACTATAGAGGAATACAATTGATTTTGTATTTTGATTTTCTATACTGCAATAAAACCCATTTATTAATAGTTTACATCATTGGTGGAAGTGATAGGATTTTCTACATAGACAACTATGTTGTTTATAAAGACTATTTTACTTCACTTTCAATTTGTATGCTTTTTTTTTTTTTTTTTTTTTTTTTTGCTTTTGCTTTTGCTTCATACAAAAGTGAATGGTAAGAATGGACATTGTTGTCTCACTGCTGATCTTAGAAGAAAGATTTTAGATCTTTTCACCATTAAGAATGATGTTAGGGGTGAGCACAAGTGACTTAAGCCTGTAATCCCAGCACTTTGGGAGACCAGTGCGGGAGAATCTCTTGAGGCCAGGGGCTCAAGACCAGCCTGGGCAACATAGTGAGACCCTGTTTCTATTAAAAAAAAAATTAGCCAGGCATGGTGGCACACACTTGTAGTCCTAGCTACTCAGAAATCTGAGATGGGAGGATCACTTGAGCCCAGGAATTTGAGGCTGCAGTGAGCCATGATCATACCACACTGCACACTAGCCTGGGCAGTAGAGTGAGACTCTGTCTCTAAAATAAATAGAAAAGACTGATGTTAGCTATAGGTTTTTGTAGATGCCCTTTATCAGGTTGAAGAAACTCCCTTCTAGTCCTGGGTTGCTACAAGTTTTTATCAAAAATTGGTGTTGGATTTTTGTCAAATGCTGTTTCTGCATCTATTACGATGATCATATAAGTTTCTTAAATTAGTCAATATAGTGAATTAATACTGATTGATTTTTTAATGTTATACCAACCTTGCTTTCCTGAGATAAACTGCATTTGATTATGAAGCAATACACTTTTTATATTTTGCTGGATTTGATTTGTTAAAATCTGTTAGGAATTTTTGCATCTATGTTTATGAGTGATACAGGTTCATGTTTTATTTTTCCTTCTAAAGTATTTATCTGGTATTGGTATTAGAGTAATGCTGGCCTCTTAGTATGGGTTGGGAGGCATTTCCTCCTCTAATTTTTTTGAAAAGTTGGCACAGAATTGCTATTATTTCTTCCTTAAATTTTTGGTGAGATTCCCCAGTCAAAGCATCTGGGCCTGTGGTATTTTTTTGGTGAAAGATTTTTAACTATAAAATCGATTTCTTAGTAGTTATAAGACATTCAGGTTATGCCTTTTTTTTCTTGAATGAGCTTTGGCACTTTGAGTCTTTCAAAGTGTTTGTCCATTTAATCTAAGTTGCGGAATGTTTTGGCATAATCTTGTTGAAAATATTCCCTTATTATCTTTCATTGTCTGTAGATATGTCTCCTTTCTAATTCCTGATATTGATAATTGTGTCTTCTTTTCTAGATCAATCTGCCTAGAGGTTTATCCATTTTATTGTTCTTCTAAACGAACCATTTTTTTATTTGTTTTTTTTAAATATTGATTTTCTTTTTTCTCTTTCATTGGTGTGTAATCATACATTATTTTCTTTTTGTGTATTAATTTCTGTTTAGTTTGCTCTTCTTTTTCTAGTTTCCTAAGGTGGAAAACTGAAGTTGTTGATTTTAATTCATTTTTTTCCAATATAAACATTTTATTTATTTATTATTTATTTATTTATTATTTTTAAAATTATACTTTAAGTTCTAGGGTACATGTGCACAACGTGCAGTTTTGATACATAGGTATACATGTGCCATGTTGGTGTGCTGCACCCATTAACTCGTTATTTACATTAGGTATATCTCCTAATGCTATCCCTCCTCCCTCCCCCGACCCTATGACAGGCCCCAGAGTGTGATATTCCCCACCCTGTGTCCAAGTGATCCCATTGTTCAGTTGCCACCTACGGGTGAGAATATGTAGTGTTTGGTTTTCTGTCCTTGTCATAGTTTGCTGAGAATGATGGTTTCCAGCTTCATCCATGTCCCTGGAAAGGAAATGAACTCATCCTTCTTTGTAGCTACATAGTATTCTATGGTGTATATGTGCCACATTTTCTTAATCCAGTCTATCATTGATGGACATTTCGGTTGGTTCCAAGTCTTTGCTATTGTGAATAGTGCCGCAGTAAACATACGTGTGCATGTGTCCTTATAGTAGCATGATTTATAACCCTTTGGGTATATACCCAGTAATGGGATGGCTGGGTCAAATGGTATTTCCAGTTCTAGATCCTTGAGGGATCGCCATACTGTCTTCCACAATGGTTGAACTAATTTACACTTCCACCAACAGTGTAAAAGCATTCCTATTTCTGCACATCCTCTCCAGCATCTGTTGTTTCTTGACTTTTTAATGCTTGCCATTCTACGTGGCATGAGATGGTATCTCATTGTGGTTTTGATTTGCATTTCTATGATGACCAGTGATGATGAACATTTTTTCATGTGTCTGTTGGCCACATAGATGTCTTCTTTTGAGAAATGTCTGTTCATATCCTTTGCCCACTTTTTGATGAGGTTGTTTTTTTCTCGTAAATTTGTTTGAGTTCTTTGTAGATTCTGGGTATTAGCCCTTTGTCAGATGGGTAGATTGCAAAAATTTTCTCCCATTCTGTAGGCTGCCTGTTCACTCTGATGGTAGTTTGTTTTGCTGTGCAGAAGCTCTTTAGTTTAATTAGATCCCATTTGTCTATTCCAATGTAGACATTTTAATGCAATAAATTTACTTCTGAGCACTGTTGTGGCTGTATCTCACAAATATTTACATATTGCATTTTCATTTTTATTTGGTTCCACATACTTTCTACTTTTGATTTCTTCTTTGACCCACACTTATTTTGAAGTATGCTGTTTTGTTTTGAAATATTTGAGAAATTTTCAGATATCTTTCTGTTTCTAATTTAATTGCATTGAGATCAGAGAATAAATCTGAATTCTTTTAAATGTATTGAGATTTATGTTATGGCTCAGACTGTGGTTATCTCTGTAAATTTTCTATGTACACTTGAAACTATTCCAATTTTATTTTTGGAGTGTCTTATAAATGTCAATTAGGTCAAACTGGTTGTTTGTGTCATTCAAGTTTTCTGTGTCTTTACATATATGCACTTATCAGAACTCTTCTGAATACTTGAGGGAGACCTATTTAGGTTCCTGGAATTTCTCTCTCTCTCTCTCTCTCTCTCTCTCTCTCTCTCTCTCTCTCTCTCTCTCTCTCTGTCTGTCTGTCTCTGTGGGCAGCTTTCTCCTGCTGATATTCTGCCCTTTAAACTCTAGTTGCCTTGGCTTTCCCATTCTTCTAGCTACAATTCCTCAACTCAGGGAGACTGCTGGACTTCACCTGGGCTCGCCATTTGGACATCACAGCTTGGAAACTCTATTAAGCTGGGCCAATCAAATGGCTCACTCTTTGTAATCCCATCACTCTGGGATTACAGTTCTTCATTGCTTGATGTCTAGTGTTTAAAAACTGTTATGTCATCTATTTTGTTTTTTAACTTTGAATAGAGAGCTAATCCAGTCTTTGTTACCCTAACTTGGTTCCAAGTAGGAGACCTTCAATTATGATTTTAACACATAGTTTGACAGATTTGTGTAAACCAGTTTGTCTTAAAATTAACCTTGTAATCTTAACCTTTGTATCTTTATTAAATCCATTTAACTTATAGACTTCATTGTCATCATGAAAGAGAGTACTGTGCAGTCCTTCAGGTTACTTTCTTTTGAGATCTCTCTCTCTCTCTCTCTCTCTCAGACATCCATATATTCTACCTCTCTTTCCCTCAGGCTTCTGAGAGTTGGAATGGGATTTTTCATTTACAACTTTATGCCCAGCAAAAGGGCAGTCTTTAATATGTTCAAGGCCAAGGATTATAATAAGCATACGGTTGTTAGAAAGCAGCTTTCTTTGGTTATCTACTGGTAGCACTCAGGGCTTCTTATGCCTCTTGGATTAAAATAAAGCAGGCCATATTTTGGTGAGACAGAGCCCTGTTCACAGCAGCTATGCTTTTTCATTTCCTCTGCCTTTAAGGAGCATATGTTCCCATTTCCAAGCATCTTCTGATGTTTGGTATCATTCAGGTATCTCCTGGAATGGATAATGTATAAGTGATGAGGCTACATTGCCCTGGTTTGCCTATGCTCATTCTCTTCTCACATATGTGGAATATGGAAAATGAGTCATGAATGCAATTCGCATGTCTCGTACTCTTCTCATAAAACAGAAATCTTCATGGATACATAATGGCAATGGTGAACATTCTTTCATTCTAATTTCTAATTGACTCTGAAAGTCAAATTCTTATAAAAATTAAATTTCTCCTATGAATTCCCTTTATTCATTAACACAAGTCAATTACATTCACTTGTGTGTGTGTGTGTGTGTGTGTGTGTGTTTTTCTCTCTCCCTTACATTCTTCCAGTTTACTCTTAAGATCTGTGTGAATTCTATTCTCTTAATTTTCTTCCTTTTCTATCTGAATCCCTGACATTGAGATATTTCTTGTGTTTTGGTTACCTTTTCTCACACAGGATTGTACTAGCAAATTATCCTGTTAACCCTTTCTTGCTTCTCTTTATATATTCCCTTTTGCTGTTTCCTTCCCATTTGTTGCTGGCAGCTTGCTAACCATTACCACCACCTCCCATTTTAAATTTAATCTTATAGCTGGTATTTCATTCCAAGTGATCATAAGTTAAAAACTAAAGCCAATTTTTTTTATTTAGTAAAGAGGATTTTTTTTTAGGATTCATCAACTCATATAAATAGGAGGCTATTTTAGTCATCTTTGATAACCAGCTACAATATTTTAAGAGTACTCCATATTGATTAAGAATGTATTAAAAATGAAGTCATTGGTTGTGTGCTAATGGCAGGTATATAAAGCCATATTGAACTCAACACTAGATTAAAATGTTTGATGAGCCCTAATTACCTTTCATTGGTTTAATGTGAGGTATTTTTTACTACTTCATATTTCTTTTATTTATTTTTTATTTTAGAGACAAGGCTTTACTTTGTCAGCCAGGCTAGAATGAAGTGGTGCACTGGTAGCTCACTGCAACCTTGAACTCCTGGTCTCAGGCGATCTTCCCACCTCTGTCTCCCAAAGTGCTGAGACTATAGGCCCGCCGTATTCCTAATGCAACAAGTTCTAGCAAACTGGCCCATCAGTAGTGGCATAGATATACAGTTAAATTCAGCTGATGTTTAATAAGTTACTTCTATGTAGAAATAGCATATTATACATTTCAGAGCATACAAAGGTGAGCAAAACTTAATCTTGCCTTCAGTGAATTTAATTCAAACTAATAGGGAAACAAAGATGTACACTGATCATAATAACAGCTAACACTGAACACCAATTATGTTCAAGGTGCTGGTTTAAGCACTTACATGTATTTTCCACTCTAATCCACATAACAATCCTATGAGGTAAATGCTAGTATTTTATCTCTATTTCATATGAGAAAGTTGAGCTATGAAGAGGTTAAGTGCCCAAATCAAGGTCACAGAGCTAGAAAGCCAGTGGAGTTTTTTGAATAGACGAGTGACATGATTAGGACCTAACTTTAGGATGGATATTCTGGTAGCAGTGCTTAGATTGAATAGAAACAAGAATTTGGAAATAGGGACACTATTGCTATTAGTCATCCATATTGAAATAATCCATTAATTCCCAAATTATAGTGGTAGTAGTGGAAATGGAAGGGGACCATATAGACTTGTAGAGATTATAAAGACAGGATTCACAGAATTTGTCAAGTAATGCCAACATTCAATACATCAGTAAAAGTGTTGCTGTATTAAGTGGTTTAGAATAGAGATAACTTTGAGGTTTTAATATTGGTGGTGGCAAAATAATGATGCTATTAAAGAATTGGGAATAGAAAATAATGTAGGTTAGCAATAACTTCAGTTGGGATGTTTAGAGATGTCCAAAGGCAACTGGGCCGTGGGATAGGAATGTGAGTGATGGGTCAGAGATAGTTTGATTTAGGGATCATCCATGGTAGAAAGAGATTAAGTGGTTTTTCTCAGAGGGAGAGAATAGAAAAATGCCTCTTATAAACAGGGAAAGAAGACACTTGTGACATGACATCATAATAAAGTTTAGAGAACTGATTAACAATAATTATGACTCATAGCAAATTAAATTATTTCTAAATTTACCGACTCCCACCCTTCATCTCTTGCATTTGAACATTTATAAAGTAATTTTAGTCTGGTTGCACTGAATCTGATTATTCAGGGTATTGATAGTTAACCTCACATCAGTTTCTACCATGAGTTATGTGGGTTTAGAAAGTTGTACCAAAATGTACGAACCTAGGGCTTTTAACAATCACACTTGAAAGAAACCTTGGGAGTTGCATTTGTCAAGCAGCTAGCAAAACCATTCATGCATACCCCACATCCAAAGCTCCATCGGCAGCCCAAACATAAAGAACTGAAAGGTCATTCTTCTTCCTGCAATGTGATGGCTTGTTGACGTATTCTGACACAACAGTACAATGCTGAAAGGGTCTGACCTTCCTGCAACACCGAGGGACTCAGGTTTGGTCAGGATACCTGACACTCATTGCATTTCTCTCCTTGCCTTCCTTCTCCTTCACAGATAAACACACTCCTCAAACACAAAGTGCTGCCCTCAGTACAGAAATATTAAATCATTTAAATAGATATAAATGATTGCTTTTTACATTTCTCTTGCCTCTTTTTTTTTTTCCAGTTACCATCAAGCTGAAACCCTTACTTGGAACTATTAATGCTTTTAATTAAAAAATAAAATTAGTTTTTCAAAATGACAAATGTGAATGGAGATTGTTAATAGCTGGAAAGAGAAAAACTAAACAAATGAGGAGGTCTGTATGCTATCTTATGTTTTATAGTCTATCTTTTTGATAGAAACCAATTTATTGGAATCCAGAAGTTTGAGGATTACTTCTGAAGTGCAAGATTAATGTACATAAAGGTAAATTGTAGATAAATTGAAGTAATTATCTCCTGTGTACATAATGTGTTAAAAGGTTGAAGAGTTAGTTGGAGGCAAGAGAACTATCGAGGATTTTCTGCCATTTATAAATTGATGTTCTATGTTAGATTTATCTACTGTGAAGTGGGGCTTTGACTGGTTATCCATATTAGTTTTTAATTTAGTATATCATGGTGGCATGGAGAGGGGAAGAAAAATGTGTACTATTAATGAATTTCTATAAATATAAAAGTAATAACCTAAGTGCTTTTTAAAAAAATACTCTTTTTAATGAGAAGCAGCTATTCAGGAAGATTTTCATGCTGTCTCCACAGCTAGTAAATATAAAATAAGTGCAATAATATTCTCCGAGCATTTAGATTGCACTTTGCAAAGTGTGGAAAGTTTACATATTTGTCATAATATTGGAAAAAGGAGTATTCAAGTATTTCAGTGGTATTGTTTCCAAATGTGATAACTGTCTACCAAATGGAATTAAGATACTTTTGTCCAAGGTAAATATTTTAATGGCATACCCAAAATTAGGACTGAAATTTTGAAGTATTTGTTTTAACTCTTCACCTGTTTTACTCATATCACTGCACTTTTCAGTAACCCCTAGACATCATACATCTTTGTTTGAATCATTTCTCTTCCTATTTTCTCCACCATTTCAAATGGTGTCATGTCACTGGGAACTAATGCCCACTACCAGCTGAGCACATTAGGCTTGTCTACATTACCACTCGGCTTCAGTTCCAATTTCCTGGTATTCCTCATTCAGATCAGACCTCTTAGATTGTGTGCTATGAGAACTGACAGCCCCCCATCCTGCTCTGCTTGCCCAGGGCCTAGTCACACACACTCCACTGTGCCAAGCGTGGCCACCCCCACACACCTTTCTGTTCAGGATTTTGTATAACTTTTAATTGACATTTATGTCTGACATTGTAGATGTACTTCTCATTGTAGAACCTTTATCTACATAGGAATAGTTGAAAACTGCTTTTCACTTAACTATTACATGGATTAATGTTACTTAACAATGACAGGTTTCCCTGCTGAAACTCAAGTGGGCAGATAGTTTCTTGTTTCTAACCATTCTCCATCTAACATTGCAACCCACCACTCAGCACTATTCTCACTAATTGCTTGAGTATACCATTTGAAATGGTATCCATTTGAAATGATAGAGAGAGGGTTAAGTCCTGAGTACAGTATAAACTGTAGTAGAGCCCAGTATAAGGCATTTTTTTTCTATATATGAAACAATCTTTTTAACGGGGTTTATCAGCGACTTAATTTCTATACATATCTTTCCTCTAAATTCACCCCTAGCTACACAGGCATAAATTTACCCAATTGTTTCTAATATAATGGCATTCTATATATATCTTTCCCTCCGAAAGCACAGAACAAAGTTCTGTTGTTTTGCCAGGTTCCTGACCTTCTTTTATAAATTCTTAGTAAAATTTCTTTCATTGTGGTGAGAAAAAAATATATTCTATCAATTATTTTAAAAAGCAATAATTCATTATAGTTGATCATAAATGTCAGGAAGCAAAGACCCAGCTGAAGCATTTTTGTCACTAATCATGCTGTTTTTCTTCTAATTAGTTAATTTACATTTTACAAATTAAGGGTAAAATTCAGACAGAAGATAACATCATAGCTTTAACTGACCCATATTTGTATCTGCCAAATTTAAGTTAATTAGAAATGTAGACGCTGTTTGTTTTATCTGTCAGAAAAGCTCATCTTTTTTCTTAAAAAAAAAAAAAGAAAAAAGTAGACACACTTTTTCCCCCTCAGCATTTATCATCTAAATAATAGTCTTGCCAAGATGGCAGCCTCATAATAAACTCTTTTCAGTGGAGTGATGGGTAATGAAGCTTGCTTGTGAAGGCAGCGAAAAATGTTGTCTGGCCAAATGCATGAATATGATGGCTAGAGAATCAGTGGACTTTCTCAGTCATCAATCTTTTTAGTAGCCTCTTATACATCTGAATATTTTGATAGATGATCTAATAATTGAGTTATCTATCTTTCTAACTATCAGAGTTGCATAAAAATTATTCTCACATGCTACTGAATATTAAATATATTAGGCATCCAGTAAATTTTTCATAAAAGGGCCAAAAGGTGAAACACTGTTGTTATTCTATAAATACCTCTTAATATATTGAGTGTTGAGCCCTCTGACATATCCAACTCTTAACTCTCTCTGTGAGAAGTAGGTATATATTTTAAAAAGAGAACATACCTATTATAAGTAGGACACATAATACTTTGGCTGGTAAAAAGTAGACCCTGGTACATGTGTAGATACAACTCAGTATCGTAAAATGGAATACACTTGTTGGTCTAACACCAGCGACACATTTAATATGACACAAATTTTCCATACAAGAAGCACAGATTATATGCATGCTAAGAATTACTGTATGACTTTGGTGTCTCCATGATTTTGAGAGGAAGATGATCCTACCAAAAGGAAAAACAAAGCTCCCAAATATTCTTGTAACACACAGGTAGTTCTTTCCCCTCATATGGCTTTGTATGTGGAGGGAGGGATTGTTTTTGTTTTTTTGTTTTTTGTCATGCATCACTCTATTAAAAGCTTATCAACAAGTATGCTTCACTGGAATTGAAAAAGTGACAAGGAAAATTGGCAGGAAACAGATGACTTAGAAGTGGGCTTCTCCCACCCCCCTACCATTCACAGTTCTTCAAGGTGACCTTACAGTGATGACTTCCCAGTAACCAACATTAAAATAGTTCTGCCCTGGAAGAGCAGACATTTGTTTGTGGGTCTGAAGGGTTACCAGTCCTCTGCATCTTGAAAGGCACTCAAATGAGCAGGGCCTTGTAAATTGGATTTCTATTAGCCAGCCCTGATGATAGCTCTTCATCAGAGGAATGGGAGGAAGTGCTATCGATAGCTCCACCTCTAAATATCTTTGCTTGTTTTTCTTCCTTTTTTTTTTTTTTTTAATGCCACGCTTATTTTTGGTCTCTCTCATCCAAAATGGTAATGAATGCTAAAATTACCAGAAATAATTGCCTTTAAGGTTTTAAATAAGCCTTAAAATGTGAACAATTTTTTTTTTCTTCTTACGACGAAGTGTTGCTCTGTCACCAGACTGGAGTGCAGTGGCACAATCTCGGCTCACTGCAACCTGCACCTCCCAGGTACAAGCAATTCCCCTGCTTCAGCCTCCCAAGTAGCTGGGACTACAGACGCGCACCACCACGTCCAGCTAATTTTTTCTATTTTAGTAGAGACGGGGTTTCACCATGTTAGCCAGGATGATCTCAATCTCCTGACCTCAGGTGATCCTCCTGCCTCAGCCTCCCAAAGTGCTGGGATAACAGGCGTGAGCCACCACGCCTAGCCAAACAATTATTTTTTAATGGTTTTCAACTGGAAAAGCATTTGGAATGAAAATCAGCAACACAGTGGCCAGAAACAAAAATGGAAAAAATGTCTTAAACCTTGTTTTCTGTTTAATTCCTAACAATGATTTCATCTTACGGTTGTGCTATTTATAAAATTTGAGATGATAGACTTTTTTCTCTTTATTTTTTCTGGATTGAAAATAATAATTCAGGACAGTACCAATTGTGGAAATATCTCTGTGGGTTACACTGAGGAACTAGTACTTTCTAGTAGGTGGATCTTTTCTTGGTTTCAAGACTCTCCATAATTTGGTTGGAAAAAAATGATATTTTATTGTAAGAGCTATCACTGAGAATTTTAAATTCTTAGATATCTATTTAAAATTATACATTTAAAACCATTTGAAATGTCCATATTGGGGAGGTTTTAGGGGAGGGAATAGTCTTTTCTTAATCAAAGTAGCAAACATCTGTGTTCTTTCTAGCCTGTCTTTTGATTAGCATGGCCTCATCCATCACTGGTCTTTGATATGAACACCAAGAAGTCATGTCCTTTTGTTTTAAATGATAAATATGCCTTTGTCATGAATACTCATAGGCAACCCAGGATTTACATCTGAATTGTCAAAGTGTAACTGCCCAGCTCCTGTGATGAGTGACATTATTAGTGAAATAAAGAAGTTTTTAATTTGTCATGGATAGGCCTTAGATGGTGACATTATGAGACTATGTGGGTTGTGGTGCTAGAAAAAGTTGTCCTTCCCCCACTATTTTTCTAAGATTTGTCATTTATCAACAAGAGGCAATCTGCCGCAGGAGGTTCTCTGTGAACATTTTTACTTTAGTGCCATTAGTCTGTCTCTAGGTTTCATTATTTAGGCTAGATGACTGGTAGTACTTATCAAAACTAATGCTATCTGAAGTACCCAGGCTCCTGTTGGTCAAACAACCAGCATCATGATTTGTTCTGTCAAGTTATTATTATCAAAGACAGTGTTTTTTTAAACTTTAGCTTTATTTCAAGGTCTATGTCAATTATATTTTCTAAATACATTTCTTTGACATCTTTGTTCCCACTAACCCACATCTACTCATGTGTATTTATGTATGTGCTATTCATATAAATACATTGACCTATTCATATCTACATATACAATTTCATGTTAATCATCAAAACCCTCAGGGTGTCCAATTTAACTGTTGTATTTGACTCTTCAACTAAGAAATTAGGACCATTAAAATTAAAAATATTGTGAAGTCTTGACCTTCACTTGTCTGCAATTTAATAGATTACAGCTTTCATATATTTGCTTTATTTGTTCCTACACTATTAATAGACAAATAGTTTGATAATTTTAAAGTGTCTTGTGATAAATGTTTCATGTTGGTAATAAGTGGTTTATTCTAATTTTATGTATACAGAGTATCCTGTGAAGATTTGGTATTTTAACAAGTAACTTTTAACAGAAATTGCATTACCTTCTACATGATTTGTCTTTATAATTTCAATACGACTGTTTTAAAAGTAGGCAGAGTAAGAGTGTTCAATCTCTTTTTCAACTGAATTGGCCGGTGAATTAACCAAAGCAACCTTTAATTTAGAATGTTGGGAATTTACATGAAAGTTAAGCTGTATATTTTAGTTTGATTTAACATCTCTCCATAAAAATCATTAAAATGGTTCCATCAGTATAAAAGCCTCACTTAAATTATATTGTATTTCAGGTCATATCCCTCACCCCACAAATGTATTAATCTTTGATTTTCAGTTTTGATTGTTTCAGAACTAAACTTTAGCACTCATTTTTTTGAACAATATTTCTTGAGTGCCAAAAATATATATTTTAAGGCAAAAAAAATACATGATTAACCCTTATTATCAGGCTTGCTCGTCTAATTCTTTTTTCTAATTTTTAGTATTTCCTAAATCACCTGTTTCATAGAAAATGAAGTCTTGTTCATATTTGTTTCCCAAAAGAAAACAAACGCCTGGCAACTCTAAAGCCCAACCCCTTACATTAATGGAGATGTTTGTACTGTAATGTAAGTGTCTGAGTTTTTGAGACCCTAAGGCTTTCACCCAACTTAAAGACAATGATGCCAGTGAGCTTCTGTCCAGAGTTAATCAGCTGCAGAATTTGTAAACTGCACATGTGTCAAAGTTGAAAATGTTAGCACTCTAATAGAAGCTTGAAAAGGTTAGATCTGATAAAAGCCATCAGCAGTTAAAGAAAGTGATTTATGGGAATGTAATGACACAAAATGCCTCATTTATCACTCATATATAGATAGGTTAAGCTTCCTGTGTCATACTTTTAAAAACTTGACCACTTCGAATTGTCAAAATAGGTACTTAATTGCCCTTCATCCTTTTCATTTTGAATTTATTTCATTTGAAATTGGTAATTTCATCTACGATTACTTTACTGTCATTCACTTCATATGGTTCCATTTAAAGTCATTCATATTTAAGATTTTCAAAAACTGCATCACTGATCTTTTTGAAGTTTTATTAGCTAAAGCTGTTGCAAAGAAAGATTAAGCCAGTCTTATATATGCTAATTTACACTTTTATGTAACACAAATACCATGGAGATATGTTCAAGTTTCATTTTCTCTTTCCTAACACTTGTAATTTTCATCAGCATTTTATAATCCTCTGAATATTCTATATATCTCTCTTAAAAAGTGCACCACAAGATGTTAAAAGACAGAGCCATCAATTGGTTTACCATCCTAATAACTCAACTTAATATTTAAGCTCCACACAAATTAAATTTAATGAAAACCTGCCTGTCTGGCTAAATGATCCCTAAAAATGGGGGCAAAAGCCAAAGTTAAGAGACATGCCAAATTGTATTTCTTTCCCAGGATTATTAAAAAACAATTCTCAATTATATCTTATACATTCTAAGGAAGATATTTATAAACTTGGAATCTCTAAACATTTATTGGCTTATTTGATGTCATTTAGTTTATGCGTAAATATCTTAATGCTATTAAATAAAAACTATTTTACAAACTTTAGTACGTCACAGTAGTATTGTAAAACACAAAATTTTATGAATGATTATCACAGTTTTAGACTCCTTAATGTGACAGGTAGACTTGCTGAAGGGCTTCATGGAGATCTTTCAGAACATGAAGTAGGCAGAAATGTCCCAGGACTTCCTTTGCCTCTCTATAGCCAAAAAATAAATTTGAGAAGTTTGGCAGGTTTCACTTTGTCAGCCCAATGCTGCACTTTCTTCAACAGTGACGTTCCAAATTCAGTTGAAAAAGAAGTCAGAACAGTTTCTTCAACAAGACAAAGGCACGAAAAAAATTTACAGGGAAAGGGAGGAACTGTACTAGGAAAAAAACTTAAGAGACATCCTAACCAGATGCAGTTGATCCTGTTTGTTGCACCTTGATTCCATCAGACTACAAAAAAAATCACATTTTTTAGATAGTCATTGAAAGTTGAATATGAATTATTGTGAATTCTTAACACCTAGAAATTATTAATTTTCTTAGGCATGACAATGCCATTGTGGCATTATGTATGAAATTGTGTCAAAAAATGTCCTTTCTTTGAAAAAAAGATACGTACAAAAATATGTAAGGGTAGATTGAGGTGGTGTCTGAGATTTCCTCTAAATATTTCAATAAGATAAATATATAAGTTCATAGGGAAAGAAAGATTTAAAGAGGGATATAGAATCTGGAAGATGGATATCTGAGGTGAGGGATCTCTCTGCTTTGTATACCTTGAAATTGTTTGCAAAAAAATAAAAAAAGTCAGGGGAATTATCTAAAAGTACCATTTTAAATATAAAATTATAACATCCTATATTTTCTAGTATTTTCTTATCACCAGTATAAGTTTTTAAGTCATAAGATATAACCTAAACCTTTTTTAATCTCCAAAGTTTATTCAAAAAATCATCTAATTGGCCACTACCAAATCCATTTACAATATTTTAACCCAGTAGCAAACCCAGTATTTTTTAAATAAAGAAAATGGGTAAGAAATTCTGAACATTTATTCAAAATATGACAGAAACTTATTAGCATGCTTCTTTGTGCTCTGAAAAGTGTTTAATTCCTAAATAGTAGCACAAATCATTTTTTTGTTTAAAATGATTGTTGATGTATAACTTCAGCCTTATGTTTCTGGCAAATGAATTAGAGAGTTTATAAATCTTATATTTTAAGCTTTGTTTTTTATCACTGTTTACAAAAGCATTTTCTTGAGTTACAGATATAATTTCCCAACTTAAGGACTATTAAACTAAATGTATTTCTAGATGCATCTTTGTTCAGACATTTTATATACATATATACATTTAAATTAAAATCTTGATTTTTTTGTATGATTTTTAAAACCTGCATTTACTTGGCACTTTAAGCACATATGCAGTATTTTCATCTTTAAGCAACAACAAGAAAACCTGAAAATCTGAGACTCTCAGAATATACATTGATTTGGAGAAAATGTGTTCTTAATATGAATTTATCATTTACTCAACTTATATTAAAGGTTAGTTAGCCAAATGTATTGTATTTTTTTTCCTTTTTGTGAATCGTATACATACATTAAGACAAAACAAGAAGAACCATTTCAGCTTAACCTTCCAGAGATTAATCATTTAGTTTGAAGGAGTTTTGTTGTTATTTTTTAAATCTGTGATTAGAAAAAATCATGTGTTTATATAATCATGGGCATCAAAATTGTCTCAATCTATGAATCTTAGCAGTTTGCTCTTGTAACAACTATGAGGAAATGTATTAGAATGCCTTAATTACAGAGCAAGAAAAAGAGAAGGCACAGTCTTTTCGCATATGATCTTTCAATTGTTCAGCAAAGGATAAAGAAGGCATTCAAGCGTGGTTTCAAGAACTGTCAGCAATGAGAAAATGCAAGGTACTTTGTAGGGCCTTCAAGACCTTTCTGGAAAATAGATTTAATTAAAAAGTAAAATAGACTTTTCAAAGAAATCTTAAAAATGTTATAAAACTTCATGTTAATATATTAATAGGGGTATTGTCTTCTTATCCTAGATGAGAAAAAGTCATCCATGAAGCTATTATATTTGATTCATACAACAGTGGAGCTTATAAATATTTTTCTTTAGGTTTGATTTAAGAGTGAGAATTATAATGCATTGAAGTATATAACAGTGTTAAAAGGCCTACTCTTTTTGATTCATAGATGGTGATTCAATCTCACCCGTAAAGTAGGAACATCTATAGTAGTCTTCCCCCTCCTAAAAGGAGTCCTTTTACCCAAATTAAAGTTTAAAATGATCAGAAATATCAGTGCATATGCTGTTTGTTTTAATTAACATGTTCATGTACACTTTGTTCATCCTTAGAACAATACTAATACTATGTAGTCAGGTATAAGAATTCCAGAGGCACTTTATTCCTTCCCTAGTTACTTTAACATTTATAATTTTTTTTTTTTAAAAAAAGCTCATTTATTTTCCACTGAGTTCAGTCCTAAAGCTTAATTAACAGTATATCTCCAAGCTGAATTACAGCAGAGAAGGTTAACCTGACTCTGTGCTAAGTAGCTGTTTATAAATAACCCAAGTTTGTTCTTCTAGAGCTTCAGAGCTTACATCGTCACCTCAGCCTGCCTAGCCTGTCTCAGGGTTTGGAGAGCCAGTCTGCTCTCATCCAAGCACACACACATCAGTGTTTACTGGCTATTACCAGACACCAAATATATTCATGTTTAAATTGTCTTTGTTTTAGGACACTTCATTCAAAAACAAATCAATCTCAGAAGGTTGTGTTTTTAAGTAATTACTCTTTCATTAAGAATCTGTTTCTGGGCCAGTGTTGCTATTTTTCCAACTAGTCAATGATCAATGTATTCACTGTTCAATGTAAATAAATAAATAAGGATTAATTTGGCAGTGTTCTTAAAGGCCTTATTAAAATCTCCAGTGTCTAGACTTCCATTTAAAATGACACTAGTGAACACTAGATACATAGTACAGGGACTTGTTTCCAGTTTAGCTCACACGGGGATGTAGCCACTAAAAATGTCTGCTCTATATTTCCATTAACTTGAGTTTCTCAGTTTAAATTATTATTCTGCAAAAGATACTGCAAACTACTTTGTTCCTAAATAGTCATTCAGTGGATTGAATAATACTTGAAGATTTGTTGCATTTTGACTGTAGGAAAAATAATGCCTCTGTGTGATAATGAGTATATGATTTGCATGTGTGTTGTATAATTTACAATATACATATGCATTCATCATGTTATTCTTTCAATATGATGAATTACGTCAGTTTATTGCATATGTCTGCATGTACCTCATCTCTTAATTAAAGCATTAATCACTAAAATTACCAGAGATACATAGTTTTAGTGTACTTGTAAAATTTAATGTTGATCTTTGCATAGTAATACGCATATTATTTCTAATTGGTAGACTATACTAAGACATTTTAAGTAAGGATTTCCCTATTATCATTCTATCATATCAGTTATTTTAAATATGCTTATCTTAATATATACTTACACTTTTTAACCATTTTAAATCATTTTTATTTGAGATTAATTTCCTAAATCACTAAAATTACCAAAGACATACATATGTGCATATATATGCATATTATGTGATCAACTTTAAAATTTAAAAACTGTATATAGTCTTATTGTACTTTTAAAATTTAAAGTTGATCTTTGCATATTCATACACATTATTTCTAATTGGAAGACTGTAAGATAAGTGAAGATTCTATATTATGCTTTTATCATATCAAATTTATATATGTGCTCTTAATATATACTTGCTACACACTTTAATAATTGTGTTGTTTAATAATTTTTTTCCACTTGGGATTAATTATATTTGAGTTTAATTTCCCAGCACTTAATATTAATTCATTTGCAAGTAATAAACATTTGCTAATCATGCAGTTCAATCCTTTAAAAGTCCACAGCTGCAGAACACAATTAAAAATTGTAATGCTTAGAGGGAACTATTTGGGAAAAAAGTTACCATCCGGTCATAGGATTTAGTTGCTAAGAGTTTGGTGTTAAGAAGGAGGCACATGTAGCATCCTCCCCATTAGTTCATTTAACTTTTCTAAGAAAACAATTTTATTTGGTTACTCCTAAACAGTTTCTATAACTGTCCCCATTATCTACCTTCTTAGCCCAAGACCTTGCTCCAAGGCTTCTCTGAGAAGGTAGAGAACTCCCACATAGAACTTCTTTAAACCACCCCCATTTCTCTCTCTGTTTTTGCTTATTCTCTCCACTTGTCTCAAATGAAGATGGCTTCTTATTACACTTCTTCCTTTCCTCAGTTTTCCCTCTTCCCTAGAATTGCATGGTTTGCCCTGTGCTTTGAAAATCTCCCTTGATTTACACTCTACAGCTACTGACTTACTCTCCTCTTCCCATTGTTGTCCAGTATCTTGATATTCTTTCATGCTGGTGGCCTCTACTCCCCAACCCACTTAATGGAAGAACTTGACATTCTCCCATGTTTGTTTCAAAGCCACATAGGCATGTGTCTACGAGATGCTGCTTTGATAATGAGTTGGTTATACTCCTGCATCCTACTCAATTGCATAAACATTCTCTAATTCCTAACGGAATGGCTGAAGAACCTTAAGCCTACTCACTTGGACCTGCTGTTGATGAGTACCTGGGATGCTGAGTTATTTCAGGGCTCTCTGCTGTTAATGTTCTAGCAGTATTACCCATCCAGATCTCTTTAAAATCTTGGTAAATAATGGCTGTCCATTGCCTGCAGAGGAAAGTCAGGCCTCTTGTCTTGAAGTACGTTTAACGTCTTCCACAGTCTGACCTCCTCCTTTCCAGCCATATCCCAAGATGTTACTCCATACACTTCCCTACTTCTAGCCAAACAAATATGCCTCACACCCTTTTTAATCATTTAAAAATGCTTCACACTGGCCGGGCACAGTGGCTCATGTCTGTAATCCCAGCACTTTGGGAGGCTGAGGCGAGCGGATCACCTGAGGTCAGGAGTTCAAGACCAGCCTGGCCAACGTGGTGAAACCCCATCTCTACTAAAAATACAAAAATTAGCCAGGCATGGTGGCAGACGCCTGTAATCCCAGCTACTTGGGAGGCTGAGGCAGAAGAATTGCTTGAACCCGGGAGGCAGAGGTTGCAGTGAGCTGAGATTGCACCACTGCACTCCAGCCTAGGCAACAGAGTGAGACCCGGTCTCAAAAAAAAAAAAAAAATTGCTTCACACTGCCCTTTTGCATGCCTTTGCTCCTGCAGGTTCCAATACCTGGATCGTTCCTATTTTTGCCTTTTATATCCGACCTCCCCTTCTGCTAAATTATTCAAATGAAGTGATTCATCTAGAATCTAGACTATAGGTAACAAATATTGCATTTGAGGCTAAAGTTATGTTAGGAGCATTTGGAAAATATTAACTAATCTGCATGTTGCCAGAGTGTGCCACCATAATGTGAAATGATAAAGAACTAGACCAGGAGGTTTCCTTTGTGTGTGCCATTGCTGTGACAGGAACTACATGGAGTTCTACCTCAAGAATTATGAGGCTTTTGTGGACAGCTGACTTCTGCTAGCTCCCTTTTCTCTGTCTCTCATATCCTGTCTCACTAATAGTCTGGGTCAATTAGTTACTGTCTAGCTAGTTACTGTCCAGTTAATGACTCTTCATCCTTATTAAGCAGTTATGGGATCAGATCACTGTACCGGCTGTTGGGCAACCTTCGGCTGCTTATGAGTCAGAGGACAATCACTTAATCCATTGGTTGTATCCCAAGAATGTAAAGTAATTTAACCCAAATAAGAATACTCATATACAGGGAAATGCCTGGAGCTGCTTTTTGTTTAGAAAAGACATCAGGGTGTGGGAGGTACATAGGGTGTCCTAGATTGTCACATAAACTCATACTTCTTAATAAAGATAATATTGTTCAAGACTATATTTATGACCAAAATCACCAGGTCAGAACTCACCTTTACTTGACCTGTCCACAACATTTGACAAAGCTTACCGATGACTCCTTGAAACTTGACTTTATTTGGTTTATAGAGTACCACACCTTTTGGTTTTCTCCCAATCTTCGTAGCCATTCCTTCTCAATCTCCATTCATGCTTCCTTCTCTTCTAACTGTTCTCTTTATGTTGGAGTGTCCCAGAGCTCAACATTTCATCCTCTTCTCTATTTTTTTTGCTTGGCGATTTCATCTAGTTTTATACCATCTGCGTGCTAATACTTCCCAAAGCTATGGGTCTATACTGAACCTCTCCCTGAACTTCAGGACCCATATATCCAGCTGCCCATTCAACACCTCTGCTTGAATATATGGCAGATATCTCAAATTCAGCGTAGCCATATCTGAATTCCAGATGTCCTTAAATGTTTTTTCCCATCTCAGTTTTGACAATTCTGTCTTTCCATTTGCTTAGATGAACTACCTTGGAATCATTCTTGTTTCTCTGCCTCATATGCCACTTCTTGCAGTGGTTCCCTATGACCCAGAGTAAGAGCCAAAATCAGCCTTCATGGCCCTAGATCGTTCGGCCCGTTATTGTTCTGACCTCATCTCCTACCACACACTCCCCGCTTACCCACTCTGCAACAGCCATTCTGGCCTCTTTGCTCTTCCTCAAACTTGTCAAGTACGTTGCTGCCCCAGGCCTTTTGTGCTGACTCCCTGTTACATGAAGCACTGTCCTCAGGTACATACGTAGCTCACTGTCCAAAGTCAGGCACATCACCACCTTCTCAGACCTAATCTGACCCCCCCAACAGCCTACAGCTTTCTTTTTTGTTTCATGTTTCTCCATAATCCTTACCTTCTAAAATGATCTATAATATCCCTCTGTTTTGTTTGCCCCACTAGGATAAAAGTTTCACAAGGACAGGGATTTTTGTCTCTTTTGCTTACCCCTGTATCACTAGGATAAAAATAATAAGAGCCTATTATGTGCCAGGCACTGAATGGTTTATTTTGAATAGGCATAATGTATTTTTAAAATGTAAATATCATGTACCAATGTTAATAGCACAAACTGCTAATGTTACAACATTTGATGTTCCCAAAGTTTCTGAGACTTGGAAGGAATGTTACAAATCTAATATATATGCCATGGAAAATAAACAATCATCAGTCTTTGAGTTTTGCAGTTTGAAGAAAACAAGGCTGGGTGCAATGGCTCATGCCTATAATCCCAACACTTTGGGAGGCCAAGGTGGGAAGCTGAATTGCAGCCAGGGGTTTGAGACTAGCTGGGCAACATAGCAAGACCCTGTTTCAACAACAAAAAAAAACAAAAACAAATTTAAAAAGCCAGACATAGTGGCATGTGCCTGTAGTTCCAGCTAGTTGGGAGGCTGAGGTGGAAAGATCCCTTAAGCCCAGGAGTTTGAGCATACAGTGAACAGAGATGGTAACCCTGTACTGAAGCCTAGGCAATAGAGTGAAAGCCTGTCTCTAAATGCAGAACAAAACAAAACAAAAAACAAAGAAAAGACAGGCTGTCTCCTCTCTCCCTCGCTTTGGTTTTACTGGGAAGCCCACTGCAATTTCTGAGAGAAATAATACCAACTTAAAGAAAAATTATTGGTATTGTTTTATATGTTATCAGTATGTTTGGAGATCGTGTTACAATATACTTATAAAGCCATTTATAGGAAATGCACACTGTGACACGTATTTTAACCATTACTGGCAAGTATCAAACTTCAAAATTAATTATGCAAATATTCCAAATGTTAGCAAGTTTAAAGTAAAGCATGAGATGATGTCTTGGATCCAACTGAAAATAAGTATGTATTCTCCTATTACCATTTTGATTACTGAAAATTATACAAAAACCATGTTATTGAATTTAAAAGATCCATAGTGTTGGCCATCTCTGCACATATCACATCCAAAAAATTTGAAAAATTAGTATTCTGAATGAAATATACAAAGTTTTATTCTTTTTTTAAACTCTGATTGAATATGTATCTAAAATGTCGTATTTACTACAGGAATCCACATTGCTTAGCAAAAACAACAAATTTATTTTGTACTGGAAAAGGGCTTGCCCGAAAGTTTCACTGAATATGGTTTGTTGAAAATGCTCTCCAAACAAAAGTTGGGGGGTTGAATAATTTTGGAAAATGTTGCCTACTACATTAGAATATTAACGGCTCTGAGAAATTCTGTGTCAAGGAAACATGTTTTCATTGTTTACGCCTACATTTCTTAAACTTATTTGATGAAGGACCTCTTTTTTGCATCTAATACCTGTGTCCCCTTTGGAATGCCCTCTTGGACTCTCTTGTGTGGACGATAATCAAATCAGTGGTGAGATATGAGTGAGGTAGATGTGGGGGGTGGGGAGTACCAATTTTAAGCTACTAAGAGGAGATAGTAAATATACTTAGGCATCCTAACTAACCATACCTGTCATAACTGAAAAGCCCAAATGACATCACCTTAGATCCGAGATTATGCAGGGACCAGACAGATAACAGAAAGGAGTGGAAACTGTGGTGATACCGAGAGATGGTAGTACTTCTATGTGAAACAGCCCTGCTCAGCTCAGCTCATGTGGCTATGGAGATATAATGGGCCCACTATGGTCAAATCTCGTAATTCTTCAAATCATGCTGAATATCAAAATTTTTATGGGCTGGGCGCAGTGGCTCACACCTGTAATCCCAGCACTTTGGGAGGCTGAGGCAGGTGGATCACCCGAGGTCAGGAGTTCGAGACCAGCCTGACCAACACGGAGAAACCCCATCTCCCGTAAAAATACAAAAATCAGCCGGGCATGGTGGTGCATGCCTGTAATCCCGGTTACTCTGGAGGCTGAGGCAGGAGAATCGCTTGAACCCAGGAGGCGGAGGTTACGGTGAGCTGAGATCGCACCATTGCTCTCCAGCCTAGGCAACAAGAGCGAGACTCCATCTCAAAAAAAAAAAAAAATTATGTTTGCTCTCCTGCATTTCAATTTTTTTTTTTATTTTTATTTATTTTGAGACAAGGTCTCACTCTCTCACCCAGGCTAAAGTGCAGTGGCACGATCATGGCTCACTGCAGCCTCTAGCTCCTGGGCTCAAGCAATCTTCCTACCTCAGCATCCTAAGTAGCTAAGAATATAGGTGTGGACCACCACACCCAGCTTTTTTAAAGAATTTACTGTGATGGCCTGGGCTATCTCCTACACTTTAAATAGTGACAATTAATTATGTAGTTTCAGGGCACTGAAACAAAATATATCCCAGAACCACCCTGATGCATGACCTCTACTTTATGAGGAATTGGTACAGCAGCATAAAAAGGAGAGGCATATGGGGTAACCAGTGCACTCCTGCCAAATAATCAAACTCTGGTAGAAACAAAACAACTTTACCTTCCATATTTTCTAGACTGGAGTATTTCCAACTAGTTGTAAGTGTTTAAGTCTGAAAAACTTCAAAGACCAGTTGACATCATTGTCTTCATCAAATAATTATGACAATTTAATATTTGAAAAGCTTTTTTTTTTTTTTTTAGTTTACAAAGTACTAGCATTGAAAAACAAAATGATGCTCTAGGGGTCCTAGTTTCCTAGGGTGGTCATAACAGAATACCACACAGACTGGGTGGCTTACAGGACGGAAATTTATTTTCTCACAGTTCTGGAGGCTGGAAGGCTGACATCAAAGTATTGGCAGGGCTGGTTCTTTCTGAGTGTCATGAGGAGAGGATTTGTCCTTAGCTTGTAGAAGGGCTTCTTCTTCCTGTGTCTTCACATCATCTTTCTTCTGTAATATCTGTGTCCAAGTTTCTTCTTCTTGTAAGGACATTAGTCATTCAATTAGGGACACCCTAATGACCTCATTGTAACTTAATTTCCTCTGTAAAGACCCTGTCCCCAAATACAGTCACATTTTGAAGTGCTGGAATTTAGGGCTTCAACATACAAAGTTTTTGGGAGGTACATAACACTAGGAAAGAACTTTGTGGAGTAAAATGAGGGCTGTCTCCGTGGTTTGGGTTTTGGTTTTTTGGTTTATTTAAATGCTTAAAAATCAGATTCAAAATCTTAACCATAATATTTTATGCATAAGCCAGGAAAAGTTCCTTTGTGAACTGAAAATGAAAGAGTAGATGAAACCAATTATCCAAATAAAAGAGTAGATGGAACCAAATGTCCAAGTGTCCAGGGACCTACAAAAACTAGTGTGCATATGTGAGATACTAGGAAAGGAAGGATTGAAATTACAGGTCATTCATCTGGACCACCATCAAAGACCCAACTAGACAAGACCAGCTGGAAGCCAATTTATATCTATAAATACATAAAATAGAGTATAAATGGAATAATATGTAAAATGAGATATGAACCCTTGCTGTTAACATCGACATGTTCTAATGCATAAAAGTTCTTAGTAGTCTAAACCTATGCAAAACAATTTTTTTTGTTTTGCTTTTGTTTTCTCTTTAGTGTTTGTTCGTTAATACACAGGAAAATAAAAAATCAGTACATTACGTTTTGATGGCCAACAAAGAAGGCAAAAATCAAACAGAATCTCAAATTCAACATTGATTATGTAAAATAAGCTTTTTCAGGTCACCTTTATTTTGTGAACTGCTTTCTCACAATTTTCTTTATACCATCATAGATTTCTGAGACCCCAATGTGCTTGAGTTGAGACCTCCTTCTGGAGTCTTCCTGTTGTTGGTTTGCCTGTGTAGAATAAGTATTTCCAAATGCAGGCCAGTTTTCTTTCAAAACTGCAGCAGATTGCTGAAGTTCACTCATTCACACATTCATTCGTTTATTCATTAAACTGGTACCTTGTGCTGGGTACAGGGGTAGGCAATAAAGATAAAAGATAAGCATGGCCTCAAGCCTCAGTAAGCTCATGGTCTTGTAAAATAAACAAAAATGTTAACAAGGAATTTAGTATGTTAAGTACAGTAGCGACTGGCTTGGGTCCTCAGAATGGAAATAGTCATTCAAGCCAGAGGGAGTGGGAAGACCCACGAGTTGAGTCATAAGAAAAGCACAAAGGTTTTCTAGGTAACCTGTTAAAAGGCAGACCAAATTACCTGGCATGAAAGTGGAGAAGTTCGAAAATAGATAGTATATTAAAGAAATGGTAAGTGACTTTGGTATTTCTGAAGTATCAACTATGTGTCAGGATAGAGAAGATGATATTGGAGAAGTAAGACGAGCCAGGTCATGTAGGGGAAAAATCACTTCGGCAGTGGGGAGCCTTTGAAATATTTTAATTAGGGGAGTAGCATGATCATATTTTTATTTAGAAAGACTGTATGAGCAGCAATATGGGGAATAGATTGGAAAGGAAAGTCACTGAGAGTCAAATTTATTTAAGAAATAAGCAGTAGATAATCTTAGCAAAGTCGTAGAGTAGGGTGCTTAGCCTAAACATAACCTGCTACCTGTACTAAAACACACAAAGATATTCCGTGTTCTGCAACATCTCTTTTCAGTATCAAGTCCCAACAGTGCAGTGTCCTCTTTTAATCTAATCAAATGCAATAACCAGAACTAATCCTAGCATCAGTGGATGCTGCAGTCAGGGTCCCTGCAACTTCTGATGCTTGAAACCCAGGTATGGAGTGAGTATTATATATACCCTCAGTGTTCCAAGGTGTAAAGAGAAACCATGAGGCAGGCCAGGTGCAGTGGCTCACACCTGTAATTCCAGCACTTTGGGAGGCTGAGGCAGGAGGGATGCTTGACCCCAGGAGTTTGAGACCAGCCTGGGCAACATAGTGAGACCCCATCTCTACAAATAATAATATTAACTGAGCATGGTGATATGCGCGTGTGGTCCTGGCTACTTGGGAGTCTGAGGTGGGAGGATCGCATGAGCCCTGGAGGTCAAGCCTGCAGTAAATCATGATCATGCCACTGCACTCCAGCCTGGGCAACAGAGGGAGACCCTATCTAAAACAAAATAAAACCAAAAAAACACGAGGCTGTCTATAAACCCATTGACTTAAACACTTTATTCTTCATTCTAAAGACATTTTTTGTCTTTTTTTTTTTTTTCATAAAAAGTCTCTGAAAATTTCGGTTTTCTATTTCCCTGAAATTTACTAGACCTTCATGAAATCCATCACCAGATGATTGACTTTGCAAACATTTTTTTCTGTCCTTCCATTTTGTACAGAGGAATTCTGCAATGAGGGGACATAGCAAAAAAGGCCCACTTTCCTTGCAGGCTCTTCAGAGCAACATCTGCTTCAGTGGAGACAGCAACAGACTATTGAGTACTTCCCCCAGGCCTCTGGTCCATACCCACAGCCCTGTTATCTTGGTTTCTCCATAGGGGAGCAAATGTCAACCAGCCACATTAGCATCTTTTTTATGTTCATTAAGAAGCCAGAGGATTATTGGTTCTGAATATCTCTCTAGCTGCATCCTGGGATCTAGGTCTCCCTCAGCGTGGTCTGATTGCCCTTTCCAGTGTACCAAATTCACATAAACTCCTTGAGAGCAAGGGTAATATCTTCACTCATTAAGTTGGTATCTCTTGAGCACCTACTATGTTCACCATTCTGGGAACCAGGAATGCAGAAATGAACAAGACAGATGTGGGCCCTATCCTTAGGGATCTCATACTGTGATGAGCAAGACAGAAAATAAACAAGTAAATGAATGAATACATTTTTTTTCAAATCATGATAACGTGATCAGGGAAGGTTTTTCCAACCACCTGTGATAAAATAAATCTCTATAAATGTTTGAGTTGAATCTCATTTCACCAAATTGAATCGGACCCCCTCTGCACATCAAGCTCAGATGATAACTTTGAAAATGGCCTTCAACTATACTGCTGTTTTGTGTACAGCTCTAATTAGCCCATGTGTAATTTGAGACAATGAATGTTTTGGCTATATGACATCTCTGTGGCATGAAGTTTTTCTGATATATGGCCATTGACCTGAATACTGCCATGTCTAGCTTTCTACATCCCAGAAGCAGCTGAGTACCTGTAATATCATTATTTGCAATCACTTTTGTATATATCCATAAGCCAGGAAGCAGAAAGGGTGAATAAGTGGTGATGTTCTTATTGTCTGTATATTTGAGAGTATATATGTGAGCAGATTATGATAAATGCATCTTAATGGAAACCCAGCCAGGGTTATACATACAGTTTAAACATCAGAGGTTTCTGATAGATTATAATAAAACTAGAGGGAAAAAATTGCACTTTTCCAAGCATTTGTAGGGCTGTGATTCATTTTTACCATTAAAATATTTATATTAAGTTAAACACTTCATTTGTTATCAGCCCAGGACCCTATAAAAGATAATAAATTTGTCATTATTTTCCATTAAATTTCCACTCTTTGATAAGTACTGAACTTTTAAAGACATGATGCTGGCGAGAATGAACTTATTATATATATTTTTAAATTAACCATTTGTTCAACTTTGGTATATATTACATTCTGAATAATCTAATTCTGGCCTCATTATTATTTTAAACAACTATTACTTTCCAAAAATATGCATGGTTCACTGTAGAGAACTCTAAATGACAAGTCTGTTGAACTTTCAAAACAACTGTTAACTAGTTTTCTTCCTCATCTGTAATATTATTATATTATTGATATTGATTTTAGGCATCTATCAATAAATATGAATATATTACTTTTAGATACTCTTAGGGTGTAAGCATAGAATTGATTCATATCAGTTAAACTAACTCATTTAAGAATATTACTTATGAGGCTGGGTGCAGTGGCTCGTGGCTGTAATCTCAGCACTTTGGGAGGCCGAGGCGAGTGAATCATCTGAAGTCAGGAGTTCAAGACCGGCCTGGCCAACATGGTGAAACCCTGTCTCTACTAAAAATGCAAAAATTAGCCAGGCGTGGGGTGGACGCCTGTAATCCCAGCTACTCGGGAGGCTAAGGCAGGAGAATTGCTTGAACCCAGGAGTTAGAGGTTGCAATGAGCCGAGATCACGCCATTGCACTCCAGCCTGGGCGACAGAGTGAGACTCCATCTCCAAAAAAAAAGAATACTACTTATGAAAAATTGTTCAAATCATAGGACACAGAAATATATACAAAAAACAGTTTTTAGTACAATTAGAGCGAAAGGAACAGGATCCAGGTAAAGAAAAGCTTCCTGTGACACCACAGACTTCAGTGTCTCTGGGGCAGCGCTGATAGTTTTGTTGAGCAAATTGCTAACATAATTCATTTGATATGTGGCAGTGTTATTAAGCTACCATGTAGAAGACCAATTAGAGGTGTTTGGTTTGTGGGGCTCTTTGTTTTTGGTAGTTTGTTTTGTTTGTCTGTATTGGGGAGTGGAAATAGTAGAGAGACAGAGGAAGGAGGCCAAGTGGGAAGTTATTACTGAAATACAAGTACAAAATAGAAAAGGAACAAAAACAGATACATGGAAGTGGAGAAAATATATATGGGATATTAAGGACATGTATTGTCCACTTCTGTTAAATTTAGGTTGGAAAGAAAGGTATTTATGATAGGAGTAGTTACATTCCTTATATTCAGTACCATTTAAATCATTTGCATTGTTTAGTGTCCCACTTATTTGCACCGGGAATTGAACTGAGTGGTTCTGAGTTCTGGTGTGCTATGTTCTTTGTTTTAATGCTTCATCTATTTCAAAAACAAAAACAAAACAAAACTGTTACCTGCATATCATACATGTATATGCATATCATATATAAATATATGGTTCCACACACACACACACACTGCTACTTTGTGAGTAAAAGAAAACAAGGTATCATTAAAAGTTGGAAACGTGTCTTTTTATTTTATTTTATTTTATTTTTTGAGACAGGGTCTCACTCTGTTGCCCAGGACTATGGCTCACTGCAGCATTCGCGTCCCCCTCTTCCAGGCTCAAGTGACCCTCCCACCTCAGTCTCCCAAGTAGCTGGGACTGCAGGTGCATGCCACCATGCCCAGCTAATTTTTCTATGTTTTGTAGAGATGGGATCTCACAGTGTTCCTCAGGCTGGTGTGGAACTCCTGGGCTCAGCGATTCTTCTGCCTCAGCCTCCCAAAGTGCTGGAATTACAGGAGCGAGGAAACATTTTCTACCAGGAATCTTTATGAAATGTGTTTGTAAATAACAAAAACATTTTCAAATTGTTGGAAATTTCTCAGCAGTTAGTGCATTAAAAAAAAAAAAAGTTTCAACCAGCATGTGTTTCCTCATCTTAAACAATAAGTAGCAATGTTTGGAAAATGTTTGTTATATTATCTCTCTAAATAAAAGTTGATAGTTCCCGTAACACTTGTAACAAACATTTCTGGGTGACAAAATAATTTGCCTTTCAGGTCATTCCCAAGTAAATTTATTTTTAAAGCATTTATTTGCAGCTGCAAGGGCTCCCAAAAAAAGGGCGGCTGTTGCACGGCTTCAGTTGGCCTAGAGTTTTCATTTATTCCATGCTCTTTTTTATAAGTGAACTTTTCTCAAAGTTGTGTTTCTTTTCTTAACTTTCATTCATAAAGGTAAGTGTCTTTATTTCCTTGAAAAGCTTTATGAGCACATTTATTAGAATTAAGCAGAAGTTTTCTTTAGAAAATCACAGACTTAGTCTTCTCAGAGCTAGCCAAGATCTCTCATAGATATAATCTAATTTCATGAGTGAGGAAACCAAGGCCCAGGGAGATTTAAGTCACTCAATGTTGAACACTAATCAGTGGGTTGAGTAAAATCTTTAAAAACAGAAATGAATTAACATTTATGGTAGGAATTGTTTGAATTTCACAAGTACTTAGTATTATATAACTGCTGTCTACCACTTTGACATAGAGAACTCTTTGAATACCAAAACATTTTTCCTAATAATTAGTGGCAGCCAATAATATTATCAGACCCCCAAGCCAACCACATGCTGACCTAATACAAGACCTGAGGATTTTTCACTCTGAGTCTTGTTCCCTTGCTGCTACATAACACTACACTGTGAGTTAAAATCAGCTAATAAGGATTTTAAAAATTTAACCATGAAGGGAAATAGTCTAGAAGTTATTTAATCATTCGTTACAACCCAAGAAGCAATATAACTGAGTAGAAAGGGCACAGGTCTGAGGGAGTGGCAGTGGGAAATAACAGTTCTCATTTGGTCTCATTTGTATGAACTGGGGCAAATCTCTCAATTTCTCTCTCTTTTTTTACTCATCTGTAAAATGGGCACAATTTGGATTCTTATAAAGATTGAGTGAGCTTAGATATACATAGTGCCTGCCACATAATACACATTTGACAACAGGTAACTAGAAGTACTTGATGGAAAGTATCTGTAAGTAAACCAGTGCGTGCCAAGTTGAGGTAAATAGATACGGGATGAGATGTTTTGCAGTCATTGCCGGGTCTTAGTTTGTGACTTTGTTATAATTCTGTGCTGTGGCATAGATGCCATAGCCAGATGTCTCACTTTTCAGTGTGACACTGCTAAGAATCCGAACACTTCTGCAGGACAGAAACCGGTGCACTAACAAACTGTCTCCTTGCCCAACAAAGTTTGCCTCCAGCAGAGGCCTTTTCATTTTCCTTTTTTTTTTCCTCTCTCACAACAGCTGTTTCCCTGTTTTTGGAACCACATAGTGAATTCGGGTTAGTAATTTCATTTTCCAAGATCTCAGATACTTGAGAAGTTAGCAGATATTTTTTCCATTTTAGATTTAGGTACCAAAAAAGTAAAAACAAACAAACAAACAAAACGTGCAGCCATCAACTGGGGGGTACATTCACCACTTGGGATTATTTCAAAGCAAAAGTGCATTTGCTAGATCCATGTGACTTCTGATTTGAGGGTCAGTTTTTTAAAAACATCACCAACCACAGACTTGTAAAGTTTGCAGAAACTGCCGACAGACCCAAAATGCTAAAGGTTTATAATCTCTTGAAAGGAGTTGGTTGATTTTCCTGTTGCCCCTCCTATCAACTTTAACCTCCAACCTTCTCCGGCATGTATCACTACAAATAAAACTGCTGAGGTTTGACAAGAGGATATAAAGTCAGTAGGCCATCGCACAGAGACGGCCACGTGATTTTCTTCAACCTGAAATGAATGCTCTTTAAGTTGGGCTTTTCAATAGGAAGTCATAAACACTCACTCGTATCGCTTTAAGTTTTAATAATTACTGTTCCAAAAAACCCCCAGAAATATACATATTAAATGATGTTTGACAACTGGAATTTAGTGGTTTTGTTATTGGTTGTCTTAGACCATTAACTTGGATTTCTGTTCTTAATTTTAATGTATACGATTTCAAGCAAGCAGCATATGATACTGATATAAACATGGCATTTGTATACTGCATTATAAATGAATTTTTAGCTTGTGATTAAGACAAACCAGATGACCTAAAGCAAACAATGTGTTTGTATTGCTCTGGTGACTTAAAAATAATGCCCTGCCCTGGATTCACCTGCAGTGCCTTTTGTCCTTTAGGGAACTGGAGACATGTGGCCCATGTAGCATTTAAGCTCACCAAGGTTTCTGAAGTTTCATTATTTTTATAGATTTCTCAAATAATTCCACTGTCTGTGGAAATTATTCATCCTACACTAGATAAATGCTGTCTTATGAAGTCTGTGGCACAATTCAGACTGAACTCAGCTGGCTGTCTGCCGCTAGATCGGATCTGAACATTAGGAATGGGATGCTATTGCATCAATAATTGAACAGTGGTTCTTCTTTTAAAAAGCAAAAACAAAAAAGTACATCTGTGTTTTTGTCAAGGCCAGCTTATTAGCTCCCAAACAATCATAGAGAGGTGGCCTACCTGTCCAAGTGTTCTTTTTTCACGCTGATTTTCTCCTATCTATGTTATTTTCACCAGGCCATTGAGTGAAGGGAGGACACAGGTTCTGAAGGAGCAGCAAGTCTGAGAAGGAAAGGGCATTGATGCTGGAGGTGGGAGACAGGGCACCAACCAGGTCCCCCGACCTTTTGGCCACCTCAGCAGAATCCTGCCTTTTAGCAGAGCCAGGATACCTTCTGCAAATGCATTGTGTTGCCGTAATGAAAATGCCTCTGTTTGAAACTCCAGACCCAGTCACCTGAGCACTTCACTTCTTCCTGAGCAGGATCCAGAGCCTAGAAAAGATTTATGTGTTGGTTCGCGGTGGTGGTGTGGTAGGGGCACAGGAGAGGGGAAGAAGAAATGAATCCAAACCAAAAAACCTATGTGGGTATAACTGTCATCTTAAAATTCTTAGGGAACTACATTTTTTATGTTCCTTATGGCAAAAAACTGTTGAGACCATTAGGAACCTCCCTCATTCGTCCCATGAAACAGTGCAATTTTACTCTATAAATCCAAATGCTAATTATTAACAACAGCTGTAGTAATCCATTGCATTTATTCAGCACCTCCATATACATTACTTTGTTTGAGCTAACCACTCCTCTAGGAAACTGAAAGCATTTTAATGGATAGGAAAGCAAAGGCTCAGAAAGATAAAGTGACTTGTCCAATATTAATTCATCAGCGTCAGAGCCAGGATTTCAGCATTTACTATGTACCAGGCATCCAAGGATGAGTTTGATTCCTTCCCTCAAGGTGCTCACAGTCTGTGATGTGTGGGATGGAGGGTGACGTTGCTGATAGCTCAATACTTAACGTACAGCAGGAGGGAGCACTGAGGCAGTGGCTTGAGCTCAGTCTGGGAGGAGACTTGTTTTGATCCAGCTGCCCTCATTCCAAGTAAGGGCAGTTTTAAGAATTAGCTGTTTGGCCAATTGAAAAATATCTTCCCATTTTAACTCACTGAATTGCCAGTTCCGAAACTTTTTAAGATATAGCTATACTATAATTATAAAAGAGGCCAACCTTATAACTCAACTGCTGAAAAGGGAGACAAAGACCTACAAAACTTATTAGGAAAAGCCATGGAGATCAGCGGGTGGAGGTGTGGGGCTAGTTGGGTGGACAACTCAGAGGTAAAAAAGCAAACAAACAAAATTATAGGTAGGACAAGAAAAAGCATCTGTCTTTTTGCTAATGTGAAATGCCAAAACCTCCCCTTTTATTTTTTATATTTTTGTATTGAAACATTAAAATAAATGAATAACCCTCTAACATTTAGACGGTACTGGGTAAGGGAAGCCCAGTCTGATTGATTTAGGTATTTTAAATTTTAGATCAATATCCACAAAATGAATATGTTTACTACTTAACTAAGTGTTCTTTATGTTTGCTTTTACCAAGAACTTCATTCCATTTTTATTGATAAAAGCATATATATATATATATATATATATATATGGCACTAATAGAGTTAAAATAGGCATACATGTGGTTGAGAAGAGATTTAATTCATCTCTTAATGCCATGGAAATTCCTAGGTATTCCTGAAAACAATGTTGCCTAGGTGGAAGACTCTAAAGTTAATTTGAGAGCCAGGCACAGCAGCTCACGCCTATAATACCAAAACTTTAGGAGGCCAAGGTGTGTGGATAGCTTGAGGCCAGGAACTTGAGACCAGCCTGGGCAACATGGTGAGACCCCATCCCTACTAAAAATACAAAAAAAAAAAAATTGCTGTTTGCAACCATTGTGGAAGACAGTACAGTGTGGCGATTACTCAAAGATCTAGAAGTAGAAATACCATTTGACCCAGCAATCTTATTACTGGGTATATAACCAAAGGAATGTTAATCATTCTGTTATAAAGATACATGCATGTGTATGTTCATTGCAGCACTATTCACAATAGCAAAGACGTGGAATCAACCCAAATGCCCATCAATGATACAGTGAATAAAGAAAATGTGGTACATATACACCATGGAATACTATGCACCCATAAAAAGGAATAAGATCATGTCCTTTGCAGGGTCATGGATGGAGCTGGAAGCCATTATGCTCAGCAAAGTAATGCAGGAACAGAAAACCAAACACTGCATGTTGTCACTTGTAAGTGGCTGCTGAACAATGAAAACACATAGACACATGGGTGGGGGAACAACACACACTGGAGCCTGTTGGGGATGCAGGGGAGGGAGAGCATCAGGAAGAATAGCTAATGGATGCTGGGCTTAATACTTAGGTGATTGGTCGATAGGTGCAGCAAACCACCATGGCACACGTTTACCTATGTAACAAACCTGCACATTCTGTACATGTACCCCAGAACTCGAAATAAAAGTTGATGAATAAAAATGATTTACCTTCATTTAAATAGCTTAGATTCTGTTGCGTATAAATATAGGGCACTAAATTTTTATTTATGCAGGATAACTGTCCTGGTTATGCCAAAGATATATTAAATACAATGTTTAATTGATGACTCAAAACATACCTTAAGTTTATCTTTCTAGAACTTTGTATTTCAGAAGATAAAGTAGATGAGGCTGCATCTGTCTGCACTGACTTTCTCCTCCCAATGACAAAGAACGCTATCTGTTTTGAAGTGACTTTAATTTGTTGAATATTGGTAGTGAGTGGAAAATGAATGTAAATGAAATATCATATTGCTGGAGCAGGTACAAGGGATGTGAATGAAAGCTTCCTGTTTTATGGGCTGCTGAGAGGTGATAGCTCTTAAAAAGCAGTCTGCTAAGTGATCCCAAGCTAATGCAAATTAACAGTTGTTTTCTTTCAGAACTGTGTGACTGAATAAACATTTACCATTTGTTTCATTTCTACTCATCTCTTGAAACAGTTGCTACAGGTCTTAATAGTAAGACTCGAAACATATAATGTATTAGCCTTGGCACATCAAAATATTGTTCATCTTCCAAACTTGAGATATTCCAGTTTGGCTTCTCACTGAGTTTATAATGTTCTGAGGGTATGTATCTAAAAACGCATCTTACTAATCTCCTGGAATTGATTTTTTTAAAAAGTCCCTGTAACTTGTCACTATTCCCAGCTTAAACATGGTCTGTCAATTGTGAGATTGATGGGCATTGTGGTACATTTCAATCTTAGGAGGGGCCTGAATAAGAAATTTAAACTATTAAATAGTATTTTGGAAGAGAGACGTATGATATTTGTGCAAAATAATAATGAGGTTAAAAATGGAATTTCAGCCTTAGCTGAAAGAGCAATGCTTCCTGCTTTTTTGTGCAAGCCTTTCGCATGATTCAATGTGATCACCTTTTCTCATAGCACCACTGCGGCAACTGTGAGGGGTAAAGAATTTCAGCAATTGAACAACAGTATCAAATAAATTCATTTTAGGAACTCTCCTAAAGGTTTATTCCAATCGTTAACATTCCTGGAGCTGGTGGTGTCTGCCAAGTGCTCAGCGCTAGTTCACAGGCAGCAAATTTAGCATGACAAAGTTGCTCCCATTTTGCAAATGGGAAACCTGGAGCCCCAAACGGAGCCTCTCACAGTAAACTGCAGAATGGAGATGAGATCCTAGAGATACAGTATAAGGGATTATCTGGGATCATGTAGATGGTTTGCAGTTGCCTTTGTATGGCTACCGGGTTAGATCATTCTTGGCAAGTTTGGTGAATTAGTATCCTATTCCTGAGTCCCATTTCAATACCTAGCTTGGAACTCTTCCACTCCCTGAAAACTTCCATTGAAATTTTTATCAATGGTATTTGCATAGACAAAATGGAATCAAACTATTGACATGTACTTTTTTATTAAAAAAAAAAAAAGCAAATTTATGTGAATGGTTTGTCAGTGGAGATAATTTAGCCAAAGGCACCTGTCTTCTCTAAGGACTCTGCCTGAAAAGACTTTTAGGGGGAGCTTGGTGAATTTTTTGTCTTTAAAATAAAGCTGTTTTTGAGGTATAAGAGAAGCTTGGTTTTTGAAATGGCACAATGAATAACAAAAGCCCCTTTTCACCCCCCAAAAAAGGACTAAAAAGAACATTTGTTAGACTCTTGGGGAAGAATTGTGCTGTTAACATAAAAGTCTAGATACAAGAAAAGGGAAAATTGGAAGAAGAGGAGGAGCAGGTAATACTGGAGAAATGCTGGACCCTGAAAGCAACTTGTTTTGCAAAGATGATTACACTCAAGTTTGGGTTCAAAACGTAAGAAAGCATGCTTATAGTGAATAAAACAGCTAGAAGATAAAACTTAGCAGAATATCCTGCCGTTTTGTACAGACTTATGCATGGGTATGCATGTGTTTCTCTCTCCATTCCTTCCTCTTCTCCCACAGTGGCCCTCTAAGTATATTCTGGCAGACAAGTGGCCAATAACCAGTCTTCATAATGGAGGTCAGGTGATTTGTATTTCTGGATTTTTAGAATAGACAGGGCTTATCATTGATTTGAAGATGGAAAGTACACTATTTCACTACCCCCTGTCATTTAGTGGATGTGGTTCTTGAGTATGTCCAGAATTATATGGCTGTTAATGTGTCTTGAGCCCTGACCTAAACTGTAGATGAGAAGGCTCTTTAAATATTAAAATGGAGAACAAACAGGATTGCTTATGCAGTAGGAAAGTGCACAGTATTCAGAAGTCAGGCCTAATCTTTTTATGGGGCAGCTATTGTGCATGCTACATTTCTGTCCAAAATATAACTCTTTTGAAAACTCCCTCTTTAACAAAAATACTAAGTTGATGGTCTCTCTTAAAAAAAAAAAAAAAAAAAAGGCCAAGTAAGGGAATATATAACTTCAGAGTTATCAAATATGTTTATCCCCCTTACATGTCAAAGTAAGTGCTATGTTTTGTATATACAGTCATCACGATATTTGAAAAGGCCATAAAGAAAAACAATTATATAATTGTTTTTGAAGAACGTAGAAGGAAGGATTAAAAGGCCTTTAGAAACTAGAGAACAGTATTAACAATTATAGTACCTGAAGTCAAGCTGCAAAATTCTGTCCTAATTATTGGGGATGATTAATTAAGCGTAAAGTTACACGCCTTGAAAGAATTTCAGAATTATTTTTCTTTGATTTTTCTACCAAAAAAAAGGCCCACCCCATCATTTTCTATTTTAGCAGTTTCCACAACTTAAACATTAAATTCTTATTGTTTGATTTCTGTTATATTAGTAGTGTGTGTTTTGCAATTCTAATCTTCACATTTTTCTTTCTTTATCACTGAAGTAGGCCTTTTGAAGCTGGGAAATTTTTCATAGCAATATTGACAGTGTTCACATTTGCATGATGACAGCCAAGGAATGGAGCAGTAATTTTTGAAATTGCAGAAGTATTTAGAACACTGATAAAAGCTGAAATATATTTTTGATGGATTGAAGTTAAGCATACATGATTTTTCCTGCTGTCAAAAGGCTCTGAATTTAGTGAATATTTGCCTGCTGTGAGAATGCAAGATTAACATCACAACCATCACCCGGGCACCCAAACCCTGCAATTTAATAGCTTTTTAGGTTCTTTCCTTTTTCTAAACAGCAATTAATCTCATTTTAGTACAATTTTCTCGTTTCTGAAGTCGCTCATTGAATCGCTGTTTTGTTCATATTTGGCTTCAGCTCCTCTGCATAGTCATTAAAGTCCCAATTAATGTCACCTTTAGCTGAAGAGTACTCATTTTTATTGAGAAAATGACAGTTGCTGCCATGAGTAGTGCAGTGTAATATACATTAATTGCCCTGTAACACTGGTAATTACGAGTTTTTCAAGCCTCTCAGTAAACTGTCATGCCTAGACAAGACTGTGCTAAAATAGATTACTCATTAGGGAGACCTGTCCTATTTTCTGGTGAGTTCTTAGTGTTGGTTTAAAAAAAAAAAAAAAAAAAATCTTGAGCTTGAACAAATAGTTGCCAAGAGCAATTTCCTACAACAATATCCTCGTGTTGGGTTTTTCAGCCATCACTTAAGATTGCGGTCAGCAAACAGACAGGGTGCAGTGGACGCTACAGATGTTGAATCTTGAGCCTTTATTTATGTGGATCACAAGAGCGAACTTAAGGGCGTTTTACTCAGGGTTGAATATAGAGTGTAAATGAAGAGTGCTCCTAGAGGGTGTTGTGTTAAAACAGGTTCATTCCCTGGTATTTGGAGAATATGGGAGAGAACCAGTGTGCCACACTTACCAGGTCTTTATCACCTCTGTGCTGAGTCCAGCAAGGAGAAGCGTTGATGCCTTTAGTCAACAAATTCCTATGAGGACTGGAGTAGATAAATAAGTTTGACACCGAACATGGTGAGCTTTATTGGTTTATATGGTTTTAAGGTACAGTTTTAAAAAGGGAGTGGGGAATCCTTAGTTGAAGAGAACTGTAATTATCTTAAATGTGAAATTACCAGCCCACAATCTTGTTTTAAAATATATGGTTGCTGACTGGCACATTTGGCAGTAGGTTTTTGTTTTTGTTTTTGTTTTCAAATCATATATCTAATTTCAGTGTGGAGATCATTTTTCAACTCCCTGTTTCTCTCATATTTCATATGTTGGTGTTTTAACACAAAATAGTGAACTTTAAAGCCCATAGTTGCTTAGAACTGACAAAAAGAAAACCTTTGTTATATCCTTGCCTAAAGCAGGTGTTATAACAATCTGCTCTTTCCCTCTCTCTCTAAATGAATTTTGTCACAGCCTTTCAAGTTTCCTTGTGGTGATGAGCTAATGAAAGTAGATAGTACAATTTGTGCTGACCAGGTAGCAAGTGCCAGCTCACAGCTGAGGATAGTTTAAAAAAATAAATAAAATATAGCATCATATCACTGATTTACCCATTACACAGCATTAATAGTGAGAGACCTTGGTGTGTTTATCTGTTTGTATTGGTGTGCATTTATCGAATTGTTTATGACAAGACTAATTGGGGTAATTGTAGACACTGAAATTACCTGTCAGCTATATGTAACCACACTCCCTTTCTTTCTGACAAATGATGACAACTGAGGGACCCCGTAGCATTACTCATGATGGCTTTTCGAGTGGTAATAAGGACAATAGGGGCCCTGGCTAATTTGACATGGACAGCCTTCACAACAAGAAGCCAGCTAAATGACTTGTCAGGAGGGGAGAGAAGTCAGAAAAGTAATGGAGTCCCCCATGGCGCTCTGACAGGGAGATGAGGCAATTTCAACGGAAAGTGAAAAGGCTTCAGTTTGTCAAGTATTTAGAACAATCAGAGAACAGCTAGAGGCTGGAACCTGACAATAAATTTGTGAACCATGGTAGCAGTTTCATATAGGTCAGTTACTTCATAATGGCTGTGCAGTACTCAGAGGGTCCTGTTCTCATCACATACTTCACGTCTACCAACCAGAGCTTTGTCACCTTAAATTTGTGCTCTGTTTTACGTCGTGGGAATAACGGTTAGGGTTATGGAGGCCCAGGAATGGAAAGATGGTGTGAGTTGCAGTTGCTAGCCTGTTGAAGATTAAACAAAAATCCAGCCATGTAATATGGTGATGGCAGCCCTTACATGAGGGTAGTATTAACTCTTGACAGTAGTGAGTTGTAGCCACTTGGGTCGAGACCTCATAAACTCTTTTCTCGCTTGCTATCAATCAGATACAAAATGCAGTAGTCCCTTTCTAGTCTGAGGTTTTGCCTTCCAAGGTTTCAGTTACCTGTGGTCAACCACCATCTCAAAATATTAAATGGGAAATTCCAGAAATAAACCACTGGTAAGTTTTAAGTTGAGCACTGTTCTGAGGAGCGTGATGAAACCTCACAGCAGCCCGCTCCATCCTGCCCACTCATGAGTCATCCCCTTGCCCAGCACATCCATGCTGTGTACACTACCCGCCTGTTAGCAGCCACATCTTCTGCTCCTGACATCTAGACATCCACCTCATCTTGGCTCGGTGACCCAGGGTCATCTGAAGCAGATGATCCTCCTCCTGACCTACTGTCAGGAGAGCAGTAGTAGCCTAATGCTACGCCACCAGGCCTGAGTCATTCACCTCACTTCATCTCATCATGTGGACATTTTATCATCTCAAATCATCACAGGAAGAGAGTGAGTATAGAACAATAAGATAGTTTTGAGAAAGAGAGAGAGACCACATTCATGTAACTTTTATTATAGTATATTGTCATAATGGTTCTTTTTTTATTGTTACTCTCTTATATGCCTAATTTACAAATTAAACTTTATTATACGTATGTATGTATAGGAAAAAACATAGTACATATAGCGTCTGGTACTATCATGGTTTTAGGCATCCAATGGGTGTCTTAGAATGTATCCCCACTGGGTACGAGTGGGCTACTGTATAATACTACTATTCATAGGCTAAAACTCCTACCAGCACCTTTTTCTCTGATTGTATCAATGTGATACTAATCTCAGAGCAGGCTAGAAAACTGGTATATAAGGATATAAACGGCCTCCCTCCCCTACACCCTCTACCTCCAAAGCTGTAAGTAGCTTCTGGCCTTGATAGTAGCATGTGGCTAAAGTGTGAAATAGTCTAGTGATATTTCAACAGTTTTACTGAGCTTCTGGTTTTGTTTTATTGGGGACAATCTTTTCATTTTAAAAAAGGAAGTTTCTAAACTGGACGAGCCACTTTGCCTCTCTGTGCCTCAGTTTCCTCATTCATAAGATGAGGAAAGGCAAGCTGATTAAATTTATGCAGAAGTTGATTGCATGATCTTGATGCATGTACAAGTTAGAATATTTTTAAGCAAGTCAATGTATTTTATGCACCTGCAACAGTCTTTTTCTTCACCACCATCACTCCAGATCTTTGTAAAGGCAATAACACCCTTTACAAAGGAATATATCACCTTTGCACTTAATGGAATTCTTCTCGGAAGATTTCTGAGCATTATTTAAGCTATGAAATCTATCTTTTTAATGTTGTCTGAAGAAGAAAGTGTGTATTCAGTACACTTATTCATACTATGTTATTTGTAAGTTTTGACCTTCATGTGGAGAAAGATTCCTTTCTAAACATAATACAGTATAATATCTGTTAAACTTCTCAGTATAACTTAAAACATACAGTTTCACAAATATTGTTAAACCTAACCAAATAGGTTGCCTAATGCCCTAAGCAACAGTTCAGAAGGCTTAGAAACCCATCCAGAAAAATTATGAAATTGTCTTTGCTTTTGCATTTCTTTGGGGGTGAGAGTGGATGGGATAGGGAGTTCCTGTTATGCCCAGTAAAAGCAGCTGCCCACACATCCACTTCATTCAGTGGTTTTTGAGTTGCCTGAGGGTTTCAGTGTTTGTCCAAGGCTTTCATCGAGAGCAGAATAAGCATTCCATCCCACCAAGATGCATCGAGGGGTGCAGGACCCCAGCAGTGGGCTCAGGGACATCAGGAGCAATTGAGGAGTCGCAGAAGGAGTAAGAGGAGAGGCGCGTCTTCTTGTCTGTGCTCCCAAGTGAACAAAGGAGAATTTGGCTTAAAATGCCCCAGGCCATGGGTTCTGTACTACAAATATGTCCTCTTCCCCTGAAAATGCAACCTGCTGACAGGAATTCTCCATTTTGAATTATTAGGTCTTGCAGGTCCATATCTGGGATGAGTCTTTCCCTGCATCAGCCCCACTTTGGAGATATTCTTTATTTTCCTCACAATTGCTCAGATAAATATGTTTTTTCTTGTGGAAGAAAGTTTTTTAATTTCTAAAAAATACTCATTTAAAATAAATTGTGCTTCTTTTTTTGTAATACATTAATTCTAAAAATCTAAAAGTTCCAGATAAACAAAAGTAACATCATTATCTTCCCAATTCATTTACATTGACACTATTAGCATTGTTAACAATAGTCTGTTCTTATACCCCTATAAAGAACTACCTGAGGCTGGGTAATTTATAAAGAAAAGTTTAATTGACTCACAGTTCCACAGGTTATACAGAAGGCATGACTGGGGAGGCTTCCAGAAACTTACATGGTGGAAGGGCAAAGCAGAAGCAAGCACATCTTCACATGGCAGCAGGAGAGAGCAAACGGGGAAGTGCTACACATTTTTAAACAACCGGATCTTGTGAGAACTCTATCAGAAGACAGCACTAGGGGAATGGTGCTGAACCATTAGAAACTACCCCATGATCCAGTCACCTCCCACCAGGCCCCACCTCCAACAATTGAGAACACAATTCAACGTGAGATTTGGGTAGGGACATAGAGCCAAATCATATCAGGCATCACACTGTATATACTGTAGAATACTTACGTGTATTTTACCTCAGAGGATGTTGAGATTGTTTTTCATATCTATAAATATAGCTCTATGTGACCCTTTGTAGTAGGTTCCTAATGCTTGCATTATATGGCAATAGAATTTATTTAACCAGTCACCTGTAATGGGTATTTAGGAGGTCAACATAAATAGCACTGTAATGAACATCCTCATCGTGAAATGAGTTAAGACATGGAAAGTACAATAGCCTCAGTCAACATTTTCATTCTCTTCTGTCTTGTAGAATCTGCGTTATAAACGCATAAAGCTGTGGCACCTGTGTCTTCTGCACCATGATGTGACTTTTGTGATAATTCTGTTTTTTCCTTTTAATATTCAACTAAAAGAACTGTTTTCATGATGCCAAGACATTTTCATTTATCCAGTTGTCTAGTAACCTAAAACAAACAGAAACAAAGGTAGCTTGCACATATGCATTTTTTTTCTACCATCCAGTTCTTCAGAACTTTTAATTCATCTCTAAAGTTATTTTAGAGGCAAAGAAAGGTTATGTGTTGTGCTTCAAAAAGTATGCATTTGTCTCTTCCACAGAAATTTTAAGTGTTTATTCATTTCCCAACTCCATCCCGCACCTGAGGCCTCCATCAGCATCCAGAATAAACATTTTCTCCTGTGAAGGACATAAGGAGCACCTAAGAAATGGTGGTGGTGGTGGTGCTGGTGCTGGTGGTGGTGGTGGTTGAACACTTCATTAAATCACTTTTCATATCCATACATATTTCTTTAGGATAATATCCAGATAATAGACTTTCCAAGTCAAAGGGATCACAGAGTTTTAAGGCCATGGTTACATATTTGTAAACTGCCTGTCACAGAATGATTGTAGCAGTTTCTTCTTCCGCAAGTAGTGTGTATGCCCATTTCTCAGCACCCTGGCCCAAGTCAGATGCCATCACTTCATGGATAGTTTTTACACTCTCATTGTTACTTTCCTTCCCCTTGTTTTCATTCAGAATGCTTGCATTTTACTTTGAGATTTTTTGCCATCAGTCATTTTATAAGATACGCCTTCACCGGCACATCTAAAAGCTAAGGCACTTAACAATTAGAAAGTTGTATGATAGAGACCTTCAGTCTCCAGTTATAATTCCAGCTCTTTCTGACCCTCAAGCTCTGGAACAGGTCACACTTTTCTCTGCTCAGGACACTAGATATTTCAGATTATTTCAAGCAGTCTCCTGCCCACTTTCCTGTGCCTTTGTTATAGCTGTCACTGTAGATTGTTTCCGTTGTGCATATAATTGCTTCATTGCTAGTAACTGGCTTAATGTTGTCACAGACCTTATTGGCTCTTCTTACCTCAGATTTACATATAGCATCCCAGGGCTTTCTTTAGGGCATTTATCATTTTTCCTCCAAATGATCTGGTGACAGTATACAGCTATTCAAGTTTTCATCAGCCAGCAGATGATACGGTCTTTCTTCTTTGCTGCCACAAGCCAGAAAAGAGAGGAAATCAGGGGAAATGCTTTCATTACTGCACTTCAAGGAGGCGCTGTCGTGGAGTCAGGGAGGGAAGTTTCCCAAAGTTCACTGAACTGACACTGGAAGAAGCTCTGGTGGGCAGCCCCATCCCTTTGTGACACCGCAGTGAAAGCACTTCATCATCTCTTGCCGATCTTGCTTTCATGCAGACAGCGAGGCATCTTCTAATGCCAGTTGCCTTTCCTGTTTACTTCTTGCTCCAGGAAAAAGTCTGAGCAATTTTTTAGGACATTAACTATTACTGTTGCATACTGATATGCAAGATTTTGTTATACTTTCTTGAAAAGGCCCATTATTTTCATTTGGAAAGGGAAAAAATAAAATAGAGATTGCTACCAATTGCAAATGACTAACACTAATAAATTTAATGGGTCTAATAGCAGCTGTGACTGTGGAGTTCCTTGTGTACTGAAATGGGGTTATAAACGGTGTTAAGCTCACAGGCTGGCCCCAGAAGTTTATTGCAGGCAGAATGTGGCAATTCTAGAATATCAATAGGACCAACCTTGGTTTCCTATCATATCTAGAGAGTAAATTAAAAATGTTCAGACTCTAAATGAAAGGATTTGAAGCTTTAGGATTCACTGGGCAAGCTAAACTCAGTAGGAAGGCTGCCCTTGTGGTAAGCACTCCTAGACTTCATGCCTTTCACTTCTTTTTCCCTCTGTTTCTAACCTCTCCTATTCTTTAAACTTGGAACTTTTCCTTTTGTTACACGCAGGCACTTTCTTGGTAAGGAATCCCTGAGAAAAGCTTCTTGAGGGGGCAGTGAGCTTTTTTGGTCACCCACATATTGCTGAAGTAGTTAAGGCCTATAAGATTTATTTATAAAAATGGCTATTATGTTCTGATTTATCTACAAGTTTTTGCTTAAGTGACTTATAGATGGCTTTTGCTGAGGCAGCTCTGCCCCATATGTTGTTTTGTTTGTTTGTTTGTTTGTTTTATTATACTTTAAGTTCTAGGGTACATGTGCACAACGTGCAGTTTTGTTACATATGTATACATGTGCCATGTTGGTGTGCTGCACCCATTAACTCGTCATTTACATTAGGTATATCTCCCAATGCTATCCCTCCCCCCTCCCACCACCCCACGACAGGCCCCGGTGTGTGATGTTGCACTTCCTGTGTCCAAGTGTTTTCATTGTTCAATTCCCACCTAAGAGTGAGAACATGTGGTGTTTGGATATTTGTCCCTGTGATATTTTGCTGACAATGGTGGTTTCCAGCTTCATCCATGTCCCTACAAAGGACATGAACTCATCCTTTTTTATGGCTGCATAGTATTCCATGGTGTATATGTGCCACATTTTCTTAATCCAGTCTATCATTGATGGACATTTGGGTTGGTTCCAAGTCTTTGCTATTGTGAATAGTGCCGCAATAAACATACGTGTGCATGTGTCTTTATAGCAGCATGATTTATAATCCTTTGGGTATATACCCAGGAATGGGATGGCTGGGTCAAATGGTATTTCTAGTTCTAGATCCCTGAGGAATCGCCACACTGACTTCCACAATGGTTGAACCAGTTTACAGTCGTCCCATCAACAGTGTAAAAGTGTTCCTATTTCTCTACATCCTCTCCAGCACCTGTTGTTTCCTGACTTTTTAATAATCACCATTCTAACTGGTGTGAGATGGTATCTCGTTGTTGTTTTGATTTGCATTTCTCTGATGGCCAGTGATGATGAGCATTTTTTCATGTGTCTTTTGGCTGCATAAATGTCTTCTTTTGAGAAGTGTCTGTTCATATCCTTCACCCACTTTTTGATGGGGTTGTTTTTTTCTTGTAAATTTGTTTGAGTTGCCCCGTACCTTGCTGGCCACACTCAGTAAGAGTCAAGATTACATTCAGTTGGCTTCATAAAACGGGACTTTCTAGGACAGCTGTGCTTTGCTTGCACCTCATGGGAGTTCAGGGCAGGGCCTCCCCAGACTGGACAGCATAGAATCCAGTTTCTCTAGGAACCCAAGGTGTCAAAACAATAAATCCCCACTTCTCTGCCATCAGCTTGCACTACCACAAGCCAGAAGAGAGAGGACTGTACCCCCCCCCCCCCCCCGCCATGTTGTGGTGAGAAACCACACCCATAACATCTCTTTGGGTTAGGGAGCCTTCCTTGCTTTCCACGTGGGGTTCAGGGAGCTTGAGAGTTGGCATCAAGGCTCACTGGAGTCCCCTTCTACATTGTATGTCTGTGTTCTCTGTGTAGAGTTCAACTCAACCTCAGGCCAAGAATCAGCTGCTGGCTCCACCTAAAACCTGTTTATTCCTTAACTAGATACTCCTTTCAGCAGCTGTGGCTTCTAGGAGGCAAACACTAACTAGAGGGAGGTGGCAGCAAAGGCTATATATACATAGTGAATGTCCACATTCAGTGACAGCCTGTGTAAGTCTGCTGACTGTCAGTATCCATTCTCTATGCGTACCAAAACAAACCACAAGTTCAAAAAATCATTCCAGTAAATCACCCCTTCTATTCAGACTTCAAACAAAAGAAGATTGGGGGTGGAGGAGGGAATCAGTTTGACCTCACACTCAGAGTGAAGTATCTATGCTGTGAGTTGTTTTACCTGTTGTGATAAATTAGCAAAGCCAATAGGCCAATCCAGAAATCCACCATGGACTAAGGCCTAATCAGCATTTTTATTTTCTTTCTGTGGTTTTGGTTGTTTTTTTTTTTTTTTGTCATTGTGAAATCTGCTGTGTTATAAATGCATAATCCTGTAGCACCTGTATTTTCTGCACCATGATGTGACTTTTAGAGATAATTCTGTTTTTACTGTTTTATGATGCCAAAAGACTCATTTATCCAGTTGTCTAGTAACATGTAAACAAACAGAAGCAAAGGTAGTTTGTACATATGCATTTGTTTTCTACCAGTAGTCTTCAGAGCTTTGGATTCAGTTTTTAAAGGTATTTAGTAGGCAAGAAAATGTTAATGGGGTTGTATGGAAAAAAGAATGCATTTATCTGCTACATAGAATCTTTGTGTTTGTTTATTCCCTGCCCCATTCCCATGCAAAGCTTCTACCGGCATCCAGAATAAGCTTTTTCTTTTTATGGTGTTCATCTACATAGAATCTTTGTGTTTGTTTATTCCCTGCCCCATTCCCATGCAAAGCTTCTACCGGCATCCAGAATAAGCTTTTTCTTTTTATGGTGTTCATCTTCATTAAATCTTGACCAACAGCTTAAATATCTGCAGCTGTCCCCTAATATCTGTTCTCCCCTTCTTTCTTTAAATCAATGTCTGGTTTTACTTAGGTATGTAGTCACCTAGAATAAAAACTCCAGCTCCCCTTGCAGTAAGATGTATCCATGGGGCTCATTTCTGGCCATTGGAACGCACATAAGCCGAAGTGTCCAGTGCAACTTTTTAAGAGGAACAGACACATGCCCTTCTTTGCCATTTGCTGCCGATAAGAATGTGGGCCTGATGGGTAATGCCTAGGTTGCCATTCCAGGGCATGAGAGGAAACTATATGCTGAAGATGGCAAAGCGAGAAGGTAGTAGGAATCTAGGTTCCTGCTGACTCTGCAGTCACCATGCCAGCCTAGAACTACTTTCCTTTGTGCTTAATTTTCTTTTCTTTTATTTTTCTTTCTTTTTTTTTAGATGGAGTCTCGCTCCGTCATTCAGGCTAGAGTGCAGTGGTGCGATCTCAGCTCACTGCAACCTCTGCTTCCTGGGTTCAAGAGATTCTCCTGTCTCAGCCTTCCTATTAGCTGGGGTAACAGGCTCCTGCCTCCATGCCTGGCTAATTTTTGTATTTTTAGTACAGATGGGATTTCACCATGTTGGTCAGGCTGGTCTTGAACTCCTGACCTCAAGTGATCCGCCCACCTCAGCCTCCCAAAGTGCTGGGATTACAGGCGTGAGCCACCATGCCCAGCCTGAGCTTAATTTTCATAAGGGAGAAATACACTTTTTTCTTGTTTATGCTACCACTATTGTGATTTTTCTTTCACTTGCAGCAGAATTTAATTCTAACCAACATGGTAGGTGAGATGTGGGGGATAAAAATAGATCTATATCAAGAGAGTTTACGTTAAAAAAAATAGTCAAACACAGGCCTTCTAACTCTGGGGCCAATGTTTTTCCCATGTCTTTGGAGGCCATGTTCCATTAAATGGAATGACGGTTGAATTTATCTAATTTTGTTTTTAACTTGATTATTTATAGTTATTTAAAATTCTTAATTATTATCCTTTTTCCTAAATTATGGGATTTGAAAATGGATCTATATTTTTAACAGCCTTGTGGAGATATAATTGATATACCAAAAATTGTATCTATTTAATGTATACAATTTGGTGAGTTTGGACATAAGCATCTACTCATGAAACCATTGCTATAATCATGATGATAGACATACACACTACTCCAAAAGTTTTCTAGTGCTTGCTTTATTTTGGGGATTTGTGTGTGTGTTTTCTATGGTAAGAACACTTAACATAAGATCTACCTTCTGTTAAAATTTGTTAAAATTTTAAGTGCTCAATACCATATTGCTAACTATAGGTACTATGGTAGACAGCAGATCTCTAGAATTTATTCCTCTTGCATAACTGAAACTTTATACCCATTGAACAGCGACTTCCCCTTGCCTGTTCCTCCCGGTCCCTGGCAACTACCAGCTGCTCTCTGCTTCTATGAATTTGACTATTTTAGATACCTCATATGAGTGGAATCATGCAATATTTGTCCTTGTCTGTCTTATTTCATTTGGCATAATGTCCTCCCATTCATCCATGTTGTTGTATATGGCAGGGTTTTTTTCTTTTTTAAGCCTGAATAATATTCCACTGTATGTATGTACTACGTATTCTTTATCCAGTCAGCCATTAACAGACCTTTAGGTTGTTTCCCTATCTTAGTTACTGTGAATATTGCTGCCATGAACATGGGAGTGCAGATATCTCTTCATGATCCTGATTTCAGTTCTTTTGGATAAATACCCAGAAGCAGGATTGCTGGATCATAAAGTAGTTGCATTTTTAATTTTTTGAGGACCCTCCATACTATTTTTCATAGTGGATGTACCATTTTACATTTCCCTCCAACAGCATACAAAGGTTCCAGTTTGTCTACATCCTTGTCAACACTTGCTACCTTTTGTTTTATTTCTTGTTGTTTTTATCATAGCCATTCTAACAGGTGTACGGTGATATCTCTGTGGTTTTGACGTGCAATTTTCTGATGATTAGTCATGCTGAGCAAGCTTTCTTATACCTATTGGCCATTTGTATGTCTTCTTTGGAAAAATGTCTATTCAACTCCTTTGCCCATTTTTAATAGGGTTATTTGGGATTTTTGTTGTTATTTGATTTTGGGAGTTGGTCATATATTTTGGACATTAACCCCTTCTTAGATATATGGTTTGTACATATTTTCTTCATTCTGAAGGTTGCCTTTTCATTCTGTTGATGGGGTTTGTTTTTTGTGTGTTTTTGCTGTGCAGAAGCCTTTTAGTTTGACGTAGTCTCAAGTGTCTATTTTTGCTTTTGTTACCTGTGCTTTTGGTGTCATGTCCAGGAAATCATTGTCAAGACCAAAGTCAGGAAGCTTTTTCCCTATGCTTTCTTCTAAGGGTTTTACAGTTCAGGTCTTATATATGTTTTTAATTCACTTTGAGTTGATTTTTGTGGATGGTGTAAGATAAGGGTCCAATTTTATTCTTTTGCCTGGGGATGTCCAATTTTCCCAGCAGTTAAAAAAAATGGGTCTATATTTTTAATACTCAGAGTTGACTCTGAATCTTGGGAAAGTTTCTTTCCAAATGTGTTACGGTTCAGCAGTTTGGAATAAAATTGTCTCAGTCTGTTCTCTGTTCCCTATGTAATATAGATGTATTTTTGGGCTTCCTGAGTCAGATCTGAGCATAACAAGGACCAGGAGTTCTAGCCTGTGGGTAAGGGTTAGATTCCAACATCACCAGAATGTGTAGCCCCATCCCCTTTTATGGAAATGGCCTTACAAAGTCACCTAGTAATTTCATATCTGTTGAATTCTAGTTGTGAAAGAACTATTTTAAGAGTTGACACAGTTACATGTTTATTAAGTGTTTATAAATGTATTAGTCACTGTGCAAACAGAGAAGCAGGTGGGCTTCATATTCCCACCTGTTCAGGTCACTGAAGCAAAGCCACCTGGAAAGCTTCACATGAGTAATTGGACCTTCAGCCTTCAGACTTCCACTTGCATTAAATTCAGCAACCAAGACTTTGACATCTCCTGAAATACCTTCTCCATGTGCCCTTTGTTATTAGAAATTAGCCTTTTTTGAATCACGTGTAGAGTGAACTTGAAATTCAAATGTATTGCAGTAGAGGTGATACAGACAGGATAGGTGACATCTTGGAGTGACTTGTAAAAGGAGGCTGATCCAATAAGTGTTTCTAATTTGCCTTCCATCAAGGAATGACTTCCTCATTTTAAGTAGTCATTATTAGGAATTCGGAAGCCCTGAGAAATTGGAATTATTGATTGAGTTTCTTCATAGGAAACCACCTAAGGAAGAGAGGGCTGTTTGTAACCCCTCATATATTGTGCTCATTGCAAATACTAGTCTGTGGTTCAGCTCCTGGTACCTGCCCTTAACTGCCTCCCACCCCCAGAACCCCTGCATCCAGAGGCTTATAGATTTCACGGACAGCCAGAGGAAGCCAGACAGTGTTGGCCTGCACGACTGGTATTAGTTTCATGATAAAGGAGATGTAATCTTTAAACCCTGTGACTCCACCTGAGCTGTTAAAGGCCACATGGCATTGTGGAAGAAAGCCCTGGACTCTGCATAGAGGGGCCTGACCTTTGGTCCAAGTCCTAGGATCCGTTTAGCTACTGCCTCAATCAGACCTCTTCTCTGGGCCTCACTGTCTTAGTTTGATGAATAAGAGAGTTGGGCTAAATAATCCAGTGCCAACACTTGATGCACAGACAGATCCTTCCACTCAGCTGGCCTTCTTTCCAAACTATTTGTGGGAAAATTTGAACTAGACTGTAGCTGCTAGATTGCTCTCCCTGTTCCCAAAGGTAGCTTTTCCCCTTCAACTTCTCGCCTCTGGCCAGCTTTTCTGCAAGCCAGAAAAGAAGTTTCATTTGGGAAGCCAAATCTGAGGTGTATCAAGCTGCCTTTACGCAGATCCCCATCCTTGCATTACAAAGGGGTTTGCTGTAAACTGCTGCGAGAATATTTGTTAGTGGCCTCAACTGGTGGTCAGAGTGGGGTGGAACTGGAGCTGCTGTCCTGTTGACTTCCATGGAGGAGGTAGCCAAGCTCTGGCGAAGCAAATCAAGTGGAATCCAGGCTTTGGCTGGGGAAGCAGGAAAAAGCAAAGAAGAGTAAAAGAGTGAAGGTAACTGAAGGAGCCAAGGAGAAAGGCCTCAGAGTCTGAAAGAAAGGAGTTTCCTAGGAGGACCTTTAAATTCAGCTGTGCACTCTAACGACCCAGTTGTCATTTGTACCCTAATTATGTTATGGGGCTATCATGAAATGTAGAGATAACTGGCCTGAGATCTGTTATAAAAAAAATTGCAAAAGGTTGGGGAGAGATAAGAGATTATATTCAAGTGCAGAGTTAAGAATCATCCCTGGGCTTTCTGATAAAGGCAGATTAATATTATAAGCCCCACACACCCTAAAATATGTAGCTAATATTGAATATGCCTTTGGTTAGCACATTACATTTATTACCCCAGAGGTAGTTTATATCAGTCAGGGTTCTCCAGAGAAACAAACCACTTGGACATATGTGTACATATATTGAGAGATTTATTTTAAGGAACTGACTCATGTGATTGTGGCCAGCTCTGAAACTCACAGGATAGGCCGGCAGACTGGAAACTCAGGCAGGAATTGCTAATATGTTCCTGAGTCCTAAATCTGTAGGGCAGGCCAGCCGCCTAGAAACTCAAGCAGGATTTCTGTGTTAAAGTCCTGAGGCAGAATTCCTTCTTTTCTGGGAAACCTCAGATTTTGCTCTTCAAGGCCTTCAGCTGTTGGATGAACCCCACCCACGTTACAGAGGGTACTTTGCTTTACTGAAATTGATTATGGATGTTAATCACATCTGCAAAATACCTTCACAGCAACATCTGGATTAGCATTTGGTTAAATAACTGGGCACCATAGCCTAGCCCAAGTTAATGCATAAAATTTAACCATCACAGGTAGGTACTGTTAACTCCATTCTACTGACAATGAAACGTGAAGCTGAAAAAGGTTTATTAAGTACCTTCCTCAAGGTGACACCATTCTTTCCTATTCTTTCATGGTTGGGCCAAGCAGTCAGACTTAGAAACCCAGCTCTCAACCTAAAATGCTTAGCTGCCTGCCAAAAACACAACGAGCCCTGGGGGAAGGTGTTTGCTCTAAAGTCTAAGAACCTGTGGGATAAATGATGTTGCAGTCAGCTGATACAGCAGGGCACCCACCAGCAATTTTAAAAAGCTCTTTTTGCCCTATTGGGCCCTTATGAAATGAACCTACAGGGTCAAACGGATGATGTCAAGACATAACCCATTTTCTTTTCTCTCCCCCATCTCTTTTCCCTTGGTTATTTCTCCCCTTTCAGCCTTGTTTTTCTTCCCCACTCAGCTTGCTTCATTTTCCTTTTCTATTTCTCTCCTTTCTCCCTTTCTGTCTCTCTCTCTCTCTCTCTCTCTCATTTTTTCCTGTGTATTCTTTTTAAAAAACATTATTTCTTCCTGAAAGGGAAATGAAAAGGAAGGGAGAAAAATAAGGGACTTTATAATAAATGGAATTTGAGCCACTTCTGACGTCTGTAGTAGCAACTGTGGCTTGATCAGGAAAAAAAGGGGAGGGAGGGAAAGAGGGAGGGAGGGAGGAAAGCAAAAAAAAAGGGGAAAGGGAGAATACAAAGGAAGGAGGGAGGGAGAGAGAGAAAAGGAGAGGGGAGAGGGAGAATTCAATCTTCTTAAAAAACACAATCTCTTTCTGATGATGATGATGATGATGATGATGATGATGATTGGAGATAGGGTCTCACTCCGTCACCTAGGCTGGAGTGCAATGGCACAATCTCCACTCACTGCAACCTCTCCCTCCCGAGTTCAAGCAATTCCCCCACCTCAGCCTCCCAAGGAGCTGGGACTACAGGCACACACCACCACACCCAGCTAATTTTTGTGTTTTTTGTTAGAGACAGGGTTTCACCATGTTGGCCAGGCTGGTCTCAAACTCCTGACCTCAAGTGATCCGCCCACCTCAGCCTCCCAAAGTGCTAGGATTACAGGCGTGAGCCACCATGCCGAGCCTCTTTCTGATTACTTTGGATGATTTTATGTGTTTGGCCTTTAGGAGATCTATCTGTTTCAGCTAAGAATGTTCAACTTACTAGAGCAGTGGCTCCCAAACTGCTGCACATTAGAGTCACCTGGTAGCTATAAAAATGCTGCTGCCCAGCTAGATGCCACATTATGTGAATGAGCATCTCTGGGGTGAACCTAGTGCCAGTCCTTATTAAAACTCTAGGTGATGCCAAAGAACAGCTCAGTTTGAGAACGAATATTACAAAATACTGGTGCTTAAGACTGCTGGATAGTGATGAGAAGTCACAGGACATAGGAGTGCCTCAGGGGAGGAAGAGAGGATAAATAAGAACTGGAAAGGGACTGGAGGAAACCCAGGCCATTCTGTATCTCATTCTGAGGAATGGTCACTTAAGATTTTTATATTTTATATTTCTTATTGTATATATTGTATACCCCAAGGGTGGAGGGCTAGGGAAGGGATAGCATTAGGAGAAATACCTAATGTAGATGACGGGTTGATGGGTGCAGCAAACCACCATGGCACGTGTATACCTATGTAACAAACCTGCACATTCTGCACATGTACCCCAGAACTTAAAGTATAATAAAAAATAAAAATAAAAAACAACAAAAAAAGAAAAAGTAAAGTAATAATAATAATACATACAGAGGCACACTGATAGCTGGTCCTACCCTTAGGGATTCCGATTTGTGTGGCCTGGGCATCGACGTGTAAAGCTTCCCAGCCGATTGTGGTGCACAGCCAGGGCTGGAAACCATAGCTCTAGAAGGAGGCTCACTGGTTGCTTTCAACCACGCTTCAAGTTAGCAGTGCCATGGCCAGGTCTCTGTAGACCAGCATCTGGCTTCAGCCTTCTATTTTATCCGTTCACAAGAATCAGGCAGGTGAAAGAAGACAGTGGCTCCCGGCAGTAATCCCAGCACTTTGGGAGGCCGAAGCAGGCAAATCACAAGATCAGGAGTTCGAGACCAGCCTGGCCAACATAGTGAAACCCCGTCTCTACTAAAAATACAAAAAATTAGCTGGGCATGGTGGTGGGTGCCTGTGATCCAGCTACTCGGGAGGCTGAGGCAGGAGAATTGCTTGAACCAGGGAGACGGAGGTTGCAGTGAGCCGAGATGGCGCCATTGCCCTCCAGCCTGGGTGACAGTGCGAGACTCAGTCTCAAAAAAAAAAAAAAAGAAGATAGACTCACACAAACCAAACTCACAGCAACTGACTGAATTCTGTAGTCCTGTGCATTCATGTTGTTAAAAGAAATCTGTCAACAGACCAGAAGCATTTGTTTCAGGGACATAAGTGAGGACCCTCTTTGGTTCTTCTTTTCTTAGATATTATGTTAACAGTTACCCTATTGCCAACACATCATATCTTCAAGTAGAGTGTACTGTCCCTTATCCACAATTCTGAAATCCCAAAAAGCTATGAAAACTGTATTTTTGTTTTAGTAAGGTGGTGTCAAAACATATTTAGCAATAAAACCTGACCAGAACTCATGTAAAGTCAGTTGAAGGCTTTACTTACTTTACTTGGCGCAAATCGTCATATGTTTTTCTTTGGATATATGAATACATTTGATTGCATAGTACTGCTTTGTTCCCCACTCTGGGTATAACATAATTACAATATTTATAAATAAATCTGATAAATTTAGTTCTTGAAGCCATCTGGCCTAAAGGCTTCAGGTAAAGGATTATGATAGCTTCTTTATATATTAAATTCCCAAAGGACCTCCCCTGGTCTTGGGTAATAGCCCAGCCTCAGGGCAGTCCATTTTCTAACCACTTTTGGTTTGACTATGCTGGCAGGCAATGATGTTCATCTCAGCAGGGACCAACTCAGTCTTGCTTCCCATTGCTGTGCACAAAGCCTGGAATGGTGAGGACCTGATAGATACATACTGAAGAAATATAGCAATCTATGGTGCATTGATTTCTCTAGTTTTGCTGTCAGAGGGTGACCTTTTCCAGTCTTCTCCCTAAATCCTGGGAGCACCATGCTCTGATAGCATCTGTTGAGCTGTATCTCCAAATTCCAAAAGAATTGTGTTAACAGAGGAAATCAGTTATTTAAATATATTGTTATAGAGAGTGGATTGATTCCTAAAGAGAGGAAAGAAAAACCTGTATAACGCAAATAGATTCTGTTGCAAGAAACTAATAGTATTAGCACTATAGTAGTAACAGTAATGCTTTGTTCTCTCCTCCCTCTCCTGCATTGTAGTTACATGCTTATTTCATCTGCTAGTGTTCAGGCAGACTTTTAGAATCAAGAAGCCCCTCATTCTTCATCCTGTTTGTTGGGGGTTGGGGGAGGTTCAGGAAAAAAATATCCCAGGTGTGCCTTTGGTATTCAGTTTTTCTTACCCTAATAGCTATATGGGTCTAGTGATCTGGGCTCAGACAGTGACTGAAAACTGAGATTTCTCTCCATTCTTGCCAATAGCACTTGTCTCTGAGGGATTTTCAGGATCTAGGGCTATTGGTCCCATGGTGGATGGGGCAGTACATCCATCCCTTATTCTCTAGATCTGTGCTGTTCAACAGAACATTCTGCAATAATGGAAATGGTTTATGTGTGTACTAATACCATAATCACTAGCCTTATATTGCCATTCAACACTGGAAATGTGGCTAGTATAACTGAGAAACTGAAATTGTAATTGTATTAGTTATTTTTTATTTTGATTTTAATATTACACGTGGCTAGTGGCTACTGTATTGGACAGCACAGGTCTAGATCTGGGGTACAGGCTCTTTTCATTCTGACATAAATGGCTGGGGCATTCTAAGGCTACCCAGAGAAGATCACTCAACTCAGCCTTAAAGTATGGGATGAAATAATTCCAGGCAGAAGCAGAACAAGTAAAGCAAAACAAAAACAAAAACCAAAGCATGGAAGTGCTAAAGAACCTGGCACATTCAAAGAACTGTATCTGACTCTATATGGCTAGATATTATGATAGCGTAGGTTGGGTGAGAGGTACTGGGAAAGTGGTAGGAAGTGAATTTTCTGAAAAGACCTTTCAACTTGTCAGGCTAGGGATAAAACCTTCAGGGTGTTTAAAGGTGCTCCTGTAATGTCAGCTGCTGTTCTGAGGCTAAGAACTCTGACAAGGAGTTATCTGTGCCACTTGGCAAATGTCTCCAGTCCTTGACTCCTCTGAAAGCTACTTCCTGTACACCAGAAGCATAGTTTGGCATGGAATGTCCTCCTGAAGTTGAACTGCGAAGAGATTTCTTGTGGTTTCTGCAGATGGCTACTGTACAGTACTGGGAGTCAGAGAAGAGTCTTCTCAGGGACCTGAGTTCAGGGCCGCCTTCCCACACCCCTAGGCACCTGCCGGCAAGTAACTGACAGGGGTGTGTGTGTGTGTGTGTGTGTGTGTGTGTGTATGTGTGTGCGCGCGCATGCATGAGGGGAGTCACAATCATAGCCCCTTAGGTTACTACAGACAGGATTTAAACTTAGATGAAGGGTCACTAGTCCTCCTCCAATACTCTCCAAGGGTTAACAAACTGGAAATTCATCTAAACAAAATAAGCACGACCTAATCCTACTCTGGTTGTTTTTTTCCCCCAATTGATAAGTTGAGCTATTTGGAGGGGACGTCTGTACCATGTGTTTTTCCTATATAAAAATTTTAAAAGTAATTCAAAACGTTCATTTTCACGGACCTAGGACAGTCTAAAATAAATTGAACCAAGAATTTAACTTTTCATTTAGCAAAAAAAAAAAAAAAGTTTTTCTCTGAAGGGTAGGAAGACTTTGCGAAGGTTATCAATTCACATTTTTTCCTTATTTAAAAAGAAAATCCCAATGTGCTGTTGGTAGTTTTCCTCTTTTTCTTCTGATTCTGCTTTGACTTGAGTTTTGTTGGTAGAACAGTTGCAGATTTGACTCTTACAAGTCAAACATATGACCGTGTGATTAGTAGACTTCCTCAGGTGCACAGTAGGTTATTCAGGCCATCTTACACTCCTAGGACTGGTCTCCAGGAGAAACAAAGTGAGAAACAAAAAGAAAATAAATCTGTCGCATTATTAAATTTGTGCTCTTGACGCCTGCAGTTGTTGACTGTAGCAAGTGGGGGTTAAACTGTCAGCTTGACAACTTGTAAAGCTCTTTATCATAGAAAGCAAGAAAAAAAATCAATGCTGAATTACCTCAGGAATATTATTGATGACCTAAATGTCATTTTCTGTTTTTATTACTTTTTATTGTATTTAGCTTGTAATTCAAACCACTTTCTAATTAATTTGGTTTGGCTCAGTTGGAAATAGAAAAAGCTAACTATCTAATAGGTGACACATGTCGCAGAGAAACCTTACAACATCCCCATTTCCCTGAGATCAATCAGCCATGAAATAACTTACCAAACTTTTGTTTTTCTAGCAAATTCTTAAGAAATACAATGAAATTAAATTTGTCTAGTCCAAAGAAATGGGAAGAAACATGAATGAGCAAAAGTGACCTGAAAGCCCAGTTTTATCTAGCTGTAATCTCTCGTCTAGTTGTTAAAATATCCCGAAGCACTCGATCATGTTGCATTTTAATTTCAAAGCCATGTGTTGTATTAGCAAAGTGCACATGTTCCTGATTTGAACTATGAGTTCCCCGGCTGTTAACCAGAATTCTCGGCTGGCACGGACAAGGTCTCCAGGAGGTCAGAGGCCTAGAGCCTACATCTTGGTTAGATCTTACCCGTGTGGAAACCAGAAGCCTGGGTCAGGCAGCAGTGCCTATGACAGGCCCTGATTAGATTAGGACTACATTTATCAACTACACAGAGAGCACACTTAACCTTTCAACTCAAGAGTCTTGATGTACCTTTATTTTAAAACAAAAAGGTGAATGTTACTCTGCCAAAGTCTTGATCCAATAGCAATGAAGTATAACATGCAGCTTTTTCTAATTTCATCTATTACCAGATTTACACAGGGACAATATGCAAGATGTATACCCTGACAAGCGTTTTATCTGTTTTCTAAATGTATAAATATGATATTTCGATATTTATAGAAACCTACTTCGTAATTTTACATTATGTTCATTTTTTTCCTTAAGAGCTTAGAATTTTTCTTTGGTTTCTACTTAGATTTACTTACTGTATATATGTATGTATGTATGTATGTATGTACTCATTCATTTAGATTTAGTAGATTAGAACTATTCTAGTAATCGATTAATATATCATGAAAATCCATCTGTGGAAGGAGTAACAAGCTGCTTTTAGAAACTTGATTTCTTTTTATTCTCCCAAGTATTTGGCTTAAATATTTCTTTGAAACATCACTTAATTTTTTCAAATATGTGGTTTAATTTTCTAGGAAGTAACGACTAAACTTTTAACAAGACAAATTGAATAATACAGTTTTACAGTAGGTTTTTCAAGTACGATCCATTCACATTCTTCTGATGAGCCTTTGATCAAGTCTTTCACTGCTGGGCAGTCTTACCTCACAGATTTAGGATATGTCAGGGACATCTGTGTCCTCCTAAATCTGTATTGGAGAGAATATTCAGGGAACATACATGGTGGTGATAGAATCATGGTATGGGGAATGGTCTGAATTCACTACCAATGAACACCTGAACTCTCTTCATTCATTTATCTTCTAGTTCCTCACTGAGCACCTACCGTGTTGATCAGGTGGAGAGAACACTCCCTGGCCTCTTGAAACTAACTTTCTACTTTCCCAATTCTGCATCAGAATCCTTGTTCTATGCCAGTGCCAAGTCACATAGAGCTAAAAAATATTGTTCTTGGTAATCATGCACAGGCTGTAGCCTTCAAAATAAAATTATTCTTCATGCTAAAAGGATGGTGTTTTCTGTCATTATATTGTTTCTGCAGTATGCTTGTTCAGTTATGTAAACTCATTTTCTGTGACATTTATAGGATCCTGGCCTAGAATGCAGGTTTAAAGGAGGAAAAGGCAGCAAAGAGCTTTGGTAGAAATAATTATTTCCCTGAGTAAAAGAAAGATAAAATGAGTTCATTTAAATTATAGTAAAAGTGGTTGCCAATCGCCCAACATAGTGATCTCTTTTTTTTCCTTACCTAAATGAAATCTAAATCTTAGAGCCATTTTGAACGTTTTCTAAAACATGAGGTTGTTTTGCCAATTCACTTTCATTTGGAAATAATTTTTAAATTTCCTATTATATCATAAACTTTGAATTTCAAAAACTGCTGCATGAAGCGCTGTTTTCATCTTTTTGTCCAAATATTTTTGATGCCACACTTCTGATCTTAAGGTTATATAATTTTAAAGGTTAGTCTGAATTTGATATTTACTGGGGAAAAAAATACTTATCAGTAGGGATTATCATTATCTTGGTTGTTGATGGGCACATTTTTTAATAGTGCTTACTTTACTGGATGTGTATTTAATAGGTCCATCAGCAATATTTACTGAGCCCAGAGTGTGAATAGAATGAAAATGTTTTCAATGTTGTGGCTAATTAGTGACGGGAGGAAAAAAAGAAATACTTGAGCTTAAATTGTTTTAATAATTTCCTCAGTTTCTAAGTAAATCTCTGCACCCACACACCCTACCAAACTCACTTGCTCATTTCAGGTCACCTTATGTTGGACAAACCCTTTTAGAGTTACGCTTTGTTGGTTTTTAGATCTGAAAAAAAAAAAAAAAAAAGGTCCATTGTCCATTCCCTCCCTCTCCCTGTTTTTCAGAAACTTATTTTATATTTAAAGGTTGCCAACATTCTAGCTGTCAAGGCCACACACAGTCAACCATTTGGACATCTAATCAACATTCAGAAGACATTTATTGAGCCCCTACTGTACACCAGACTCTGTTTTAGACATCAAGTTTGCATCTCAAGGTTTCTATTCTATTTTTATTTTTTGAGACAAGATGTCACTCTTTCACCCAGGCTGTAGGGCAGTGGCCCAGTCTCATCTCATTGCAACCTCCGTCTCCCAGGCTCAAGCAAGCCTCCCACCTCAGCCTCCCAATTAGCTGAGACTACAGGTGAGCAACACCATGCCTGGCTAATCTGTGTATTGTTTGTAGAGATGGGGTTCTGCCATGTTGCACAGGCTGGTCTCGAACTCCTGGGCTCAAACGATCTGCCTGCCTCGGCCTCCCAAAGTGCTGGGATTATAGGCATGAGCCTGTGCACCCAGCATCTCAAGTCTTTAAAGGCAATTGGAAGATATATCTGATGACCTAGTTAATTCTGCTGGAATTGGTAGCCTCTGAAATGCTTGGGTGATCCCTTCTGGGTCTTCACTTGCTTGATTTTAGGATGTTTCTCCCCCTTGTGAAGAGAATGCAATGTTCAGCGTGCTCAGGAATGTAATCCTGCATATCAGATACCAAGTTACCACAGGCCTGGCTTAGACTGAGTATAAGACCTCTGTTTTTAGGGTTGTTGGCTTTGTCACGGTCAGGTCTTTTCTGCCTCTCACCCACTGCTGTTAGGAAGTCCTGAAGCTACTGACCCCCACAGATGCCTCAGATTGGGAGGACACACATCAGGAAAGGATGAGAGTGACATGGGATCAGCCTGGAAGGCAGCCCGAGAAAGTGGAGGAAGGTAGAGGATCTGTGTTCCTAGTGCTATTTAATTAAATCTGAAACTCTTTTTTATGGCTACTTATCATTTTACCCTCTGCTACCTACCAACTTTTTCTTCTGTTTTGCCTTTAATCTAAAGTATTTTAGTAAGGCTTCCTTCCACATTCCTATCTTCTGCATTGTTTTTACTTCTCTCCTTGCAATTATCCCAGAAAATAGTCTCTATATGACTTGATTTTGAAATGTTTCTCAGAATTAATCAATAACACCTTGAGGTTTTCCAGTTTAATTTGTATGTATTTATCTTGGCATATAGTACACATCTCTCTAGCATGCAATTTTGTAGTTGTTTGGATGTTGGCAGGTTTTAGGGGTGGGAGGGGAGAAAGTTGTATTTTTAGCCCTAGTGATTCACTTTGTAAATGGTGTACGCTGTCGTCTGTCCTCCAGTTGATTTACTGCATATGGAATCAACTCACTCTAAGCACACCCTACAATTTCAGTGGTTTACAAAACCAATAAAAATATAAAATGCTGAAATAAATATTTAAGATTCCTTTTCTGCATTGCACTAAAGATATGATGGAAATAAATTGTAAAAGAAAGTATTTGCACTTGAGGAATTCAGGTAAAAGTCATGAAGCTATAATTGAAAACAGGATTGTAGGAGCCGAGTAAGAATGGGGGGAGATAATTAAATTTTACTATTTGTCTTATTTTTAATCATATATTCATTTACACAAAGCCAGTCTTGATGGACTACAAAATACACCATATGTTGTCATTTTAAAATAAAGTTTTGTATTTAAATTAGGCATGTGTGCTATGTGGCTGTATGCCACCACTCCCTGCATTAAAATCCTTCTCAACACGGGGCTTCAAGGAAACCACTACCAAACAATTAGAGTTCCCTAAACAATGAATCTATTCACTATATAATTTTTAGATGCACCTCCAGCCTTACTTCTGCTTCACAGACCCTCTGCTCTAGCTCGCACAGTTTTCTTATTCTCTTACAAACATGGCAGCTTCCTTCAGTAAAGATCAACTCACAACCCAGCCTCCACCTAAGTTCATTTTTTTCCTTTGGTGTTCAAATCTCACTCCCTACAGAAAACTTTTCCTGGAGACTATAGCCCAAAGACAGATTTCAGTGGTTCGCAAGTCAGACTGCATATCAGATTTAATGGAGACAGCTGTTCAAAATGTAGATTCCTGAGCCTGCCCCAGACCACCTTACTCAGATTGTGTCTAAATCTAGGAATACATGTTCTATCTTGCTCCTCAGCCAATTCCTATGCAACTGCTTGGCATTCTCCATTCGTGTTTTGGGAACCACATGGGTGACGGAAAGAATCAGTAATTCTGGAGTCTGTTGGACCTGAGTTCAGATCTTAGCACCTGCACTTATTAGCTGACCAGGTTACCAGACTTCTCTGGGCCTCAGAGACTACAAAATTGCAGTTTCTTTTCCAAAGACTTTTTGTTTTGTTTTTTAGAGGAAGGATGCTCTGAAAGTTGAAGATACCACCCAACTAAGTTGGTACATCAAGTAGTGTGAATATAGTCTTCTGAAGATGGTCCTATGAAACGGACTGCTTTTCTGAGTGGGGTGTGGTAGCCAGTCTCGTTTATGATGTGGTCATACTGAGTAGCAGTGGCATTTCCCTCCCTCCCTTCTTCTAAAGTTCAAATGAGTTTTCTCTCTTCGATCTAGAACTCCCATAGTCATTTACATTTAGAATGATTCCAAATGGAGAGTGAGTCTCAATTTCCTGTGCACTGAAGCACCCGTCATATGGTGTATAAAGATATTGGGAACACTAGTGCCATTTTGGGACCTGAGACTATTTAGATATTAAAGTAGATTTCAGAGCCATTTAAAGCAGATTTTTCAGTTCCTCATTCAGGAAAAGAGAATGGCAGTCTCAGAACTGGAAGGGACCTCAGCCCTCTTACTGAGTCTTCATGCCTTTATGCCAATAAATGCTTGGATCAGAAAATCTCATTGACTCACCAAGCTGAGTCAGGAAACCTACCTGTAATAAGACATGTGTAAACCAAAACTATCAAACATTTTAAATTGTTTTAAATTGATGTTTTAACCAATGGCTGCCATCCATTGTAGTATAATTGAATTAACTCGTATAGATAGAATCCTATTAGGCAGGTGGATTCCTTTATAGACTACCATATTTAGACACACACCTCCACCCCACCTTCTCTTGAAAGCTTTTGAAAAGGAATCTTTCCCAAAGGTTGATTTGACTATCTGCAGTGGAAAAACCTTGAAGAGTTAGGTAACCTCATTTACTAAAACAAAAAGCAAAGTGTATTTGTTGCATATTAAGTACTTGTCATGAGATGGATTCTGGACCAGTGATTTTATAATTATTAATTCTATGTGTATCTCTTATTAATTCTAATAACTGTGCAATAGAGTAGATACTATTATTTCTATTTTACTTATAAGAACACTGAGGCCTGCTCAAGGTCAGAGAACTAGTTAGTGGCCGAGCTAGGAATCCAACACAAGTCCTACTCCAAGGACATTTCATAGCAAGAAATGACAGACCATGATTCAGGCTGAGGTTTCTAAAATTTTGAATTCAATATTAATTATACCTATGAACTTTCTCCCTGCATAGCTTTCCACATATGCAACATTTTGCATACAGTTTCAAAAGGTCCAAGGATGCCCCAAAGTCCAGGATATCACCAATGAGTATGTAACTCTAGATTTAGCTTGATAGGAAAGATTGTTAAATAATTACAAGATAAACAAATTCCTCATGTACCTCACATGTTCAATTTAGCACCATAGATGGTAATACAAAAGAATAATCTAATGAATGCATGTGTTACATTGGGCTTACATGTAAGTTACAACTGGGAGTTCAAGTTGTTCTTTTTGAGAGGGCAGCTATGCCATTTTTAGACTACTTTAAAAAAATCACATTCTAGTACTCATATTTGCTTGTAGAAATAAGAATAGTAATAAAATTTAAAGATATTAGGGCTAAGCAAGACCTTAGACATTATCTGAGATTATGGCCTTTTCATTTACAGATGAGGAAAAAGGGCCTGAGAGTCTCTGCAATTTATCCAAGGTCACACAGCCAATTACAGTCAGGGTCACACTTTGAGCCTGGGATTTCAGATTCTTTTTCCCATGCTTTTCCTACATTGAACTAACTAATTCATGGTATGCACATCCAAAGAAACAATAGGTGTCCATTCTGCATCTTGAGTCCATTCCTTTCCAAATGACTGAAACATGTTCTTGCTCTTTTGAAAATAAAACAGTAATAAGAGATTTAGCACAGATATCCTTTTCAGTCCCATAAAGGTTCAGATAGAAGCTAGAGTACACGCACGAAATTCAAGACTATGGCACAGAGGCCAGAAGCCATGATGCTGCAGTGAGATTAGGAATACTGGTCTGTTGGACCAGAGTTATGGATTATCATAAGCTCAATGATCTCAGTTACTCCCTCACTTCTTCATTCATTCACAAGTATTTATTGGGCACCCAAAGGTGGGTCAGGCCCTGTGCTTGGCCCTAGGAACAGAGACACATAGATCCAGCCCCTGTCCTCACCAATCTCAGAAGCAGGAGGGACATCTTGTTTCCTCAAAAGGTTTTCTCCTTAGAGGAAAATATTTCAAGTCTGTATTAGAAGGATATTGGCCAGTATACACAGTTTTTCCTTCAACAGGGACTCCACTCCCAGAAGTAGCCATGGATTATAAACAGACTAATTAAGAAATAGGATCCTCATATTTTTTTCATGAAGCTGATAATTAGCATCCTTGACTTTTCAAGAGTGTCTCTAGTTATCTTAATGAATATTGAAAAATTCCCCCAATAAAAGTAATTCTCATTTCTCATAATTTATAAACTAAATTATTGTTAAATGGTAAACACAGCTGTAACAAAGTTATGTGGCAAAAACAAACGACAAGGAAGAGATGTGGCTGCTCCCAAAAGGTGGGGGGTTATTCCATTAGATGATCAAAAATGTGATGATGCCACAGCCATTCACATTTTACAAGAAAATGAGGCAAAACCGCATTTTAATACTGCCAGTTTACTCCTAGTAAATCATCACTCTCTAAATTAACTAATAATTTAGCATTTTTGTTCCTGCTTTAAAATGATTCTATACTAAGCTGCAAAATGGTGATGGCATTTTCAGATTTTGAATTTTTATGACAAGTTCAAGTTGCAAGCAACTCTTTTAAACCACAAGAGAAAGAGAAAGAGCTTACGAGCAAGCGCACTTGTGTGTGTGTAAATATGAACTAATGCATACAGAAGGAGTTTTCATGAGGTATTTCTGAATGTATTATAATGCAAATTACATTTTTAAGCTGACCAAACTATTGATGGCTTTATTGAATGAAATAATTTATTATAGAAATATTTTAGTCAGATGACGTTTCATCATCAAATAACACTAAACACAATAGCCATTTCCTATAAGACTGCTGTCTTGAGCCAAGGGCTTAAAAAAGAAGATAAAACTTGCTTTGTTCCAAACGTAGCATTGTACTAACAATTGTTTATTACACTACAGAAGAAAAGAGTTCTGCCAGCCAGACATGGTGGACTGGAAAAACATGCCATTGTGTCAGATCATCCCAAGAAATCTTCATTTTTCCCTCCTCTCCTAATAATGTTTGACAAGTGGAGATGAATTTTTAAAATCCAAGTCTCTTTTATGCCATTCATTGGGATAATACTATAAAATCTCTCCTCGGGTACTCAGAGTATTACAACATCAATGACCTGTCAGCAGCTGCATACAGTTTTTCTTTTTAAGACTGTGTAAAGCTATGGTTAAATTCTAATTTTCTAAAATAGGTTTAAGTATGGGGAGAGCCAAAATTAAGTGCACTTTTCTTGCTAGAAATCAGACCACAAATTGTACATTGTGCTTACAAAGATGATTAAGGCGGTCCCAGCCGCACACCAGCAGTTCGGCAGATTAATTGGAGCATGCAGATTTGTGTAAAAACATATGTTGGGATTGGAGTAGCTTTTTTTTTTAATGCTGTTTAAAAGTTTTTTGCAAGTTCCTGTGTATAATTTTCACATTATCTAATCCTCTCTTAAAAGCCTGAGTTTAAATTCATATATGCCCAATATTTAAGCATTTTGTCAAAATGGGAGCATCTTATTGATACCTTTCGTCCAGTTAGTTGGTGGCAAGCTTTTTCATTTAGGAAATCCCAGTGTTCATTATTTTTTAAATTGTTTCATGATGAAACCAGAGCCACTTGTTTAAACAAGGCATAAATTTAGGACCCAAAAAGAGCTAGAGCCTCAGAGCTGTGATACACATGAACATACAGTAAACACGGGAAACGTAAGTTGGAATTTGCTGAAAATATGATTAAAACTGCTTGCGGAAGTTTAATTTACCCCTCTATTTGTTAGGACTTGTTGGCTTGACAAGCACTATACGCACAAAGCCAGCTAAACCCACACTGCTCATAACGGTGGCACAGACACCTGTAAGAGACATTTCAGAATATTGGCCAGTATTTTAATAATCTGCCTAAAACCTCATTAAATTAAGATCAGCAAGTAACTCTAAATGAAGAGACATATAACCCATTTTGATGTAATATAAAGCTCATTTATCCTGACTTTCCACAGGTTTCCAGAGTTCAATACTGACAGGGTTCATAAACTAAGAGAAAATGAAAGTAAGGCAAATAAGGAATATTTAGAATAAGTAAGCATGCACATCCTTAATACAAAGTTGACTTCACTTTAATTAGAGTTCAAAGCTGTAAGGCTGAAAATATGTATTTTTAAGGTAACTTTTTATTCCTTTAAATTGTCTCAATCCTATGATTTTATAACACTGTTATTAAAAATAACACTTACCGGCTTACAGGAGAGATTTGAGATAAATACACAAAATGCCTGTCAGAGTACCTGGCACTTTAGTAGGGGCTCAGTAAAGAGTAGGGAGGAAGTGGAGGAGGATCACTGGTAGCCGTGTAAGTGGTGCTAAGTTTGGACAACTAGGCAGTTAAGCCAGTTATTCCTAGGGAGAAAAAGGAAATTAGAGTCTAACAAGCAATAATTGCTCAAAGCAATTGTAAAGCACTACACATGTAAATCCCTTGCCATCCACAGATAATGCAATTTAGACAATATAAAAGTTTAAAAGGTATAATAATCACTGGTCTTTTGCCCTTGTTTACTTAAGAATCTGTCTGCTGAAAATTTTCCTGTTGCCCTTATTATATTTGCTTTGCAGCAGTGAAGAATAATCTATCTTATTCTGTGGATAAAATCTCCACACTTCATGGAGATTTTTTTATTGTTGGAATTTAGTTGGATCTCATATTAAATAATGCATAAACATTGCGTTATCCAATCTTACCTCTTTTTCTTTGGTCCTGCTTGCTAACTAAATTCTCCCCCTTTAAAAAACGTTCTTTATATGCTTGATATCTCTCCTCCTCTTTGCTACTTTTTCCTTCAATACCATAAACATAATTGTTGCACCATGGTGCTCTTGCTAGAAATAGGCTGGAATTCCTGTAAGCTCCACTTTCAAGACGGCTCCCCTGTTGATTTTGTGGTATTGCATGTGTGATTTTTCCCTGCCCAAGTGGCACCACCAAATACTGTTAACTTAAGTGGACCTGTTTTGGCCATGAGGAGATGGGTTATCTTTCTGAATTAGCTAAGAGGTTGATTTCAGATGTCAGGGTACTGTCCTTGTAAAGGTTTAGTGTACACGTACAGAGTCACCAAAAAGGGCCTCTGTGGTTCTTACTTTTGCACATTTCTGAGAATGGGGTGAATGATTCACATTTACATGGAGGATATTCCCAGCTATTAAGCCAGCCAGGGGAAATATCTATAAGTCAATCACAAAATAGCTAAGGTGTTCTCATAGACTTTGGCTCCCATCATAATAAAATTACAAATTTAGTAAATTGCAAAAAGAGGCACTAAGAAGTGATGACACCATATTTCAATAATCTGTCTGATGCTCTTCTAGGCTCTGTGTTAACCAAAGAGTCCGGTAGGCCTCACACTTTGGCCCAGTGAGCCCTGGTTGTTCAGCTGAAAAGTGGTTGGATAATCACTAACATTCTGGGATCATATGACTTACTAACCCGGGGAGTCGAGTAGTCATGAATTGAAGCATAGGACATCTGTGAGGCAGAAGCAAGGGCCTCTACAAAGACAAGTTACACTGATACACACATTCACATACACACCTTAGATCAAAGAAGAGCCACTGATCAGTGCCTGAGCGGCTGATTGGACTTGGGACTTTTCTACACATTGCAACTTGAAAACTTGCTCTCCAGTGACCCAGGGAAAAACTATTCTCGTTACCTTGTGCAGATAACTAATTGGAAGTTGAGCACCTCTCAGGAGTTCCAATACTTTTTCCAGAAAGAATTGGTGTTAAGCTATAATTCTTGAACTGAAGATTTATTGTAACTGAGAAACTGCTTGCCGAAGTTTAATTTACCCCTCTATTTGCTAGGACTTGTTGGCTTGACACACACTGTACCATAAAGGCAACTAAACACACACTGCTCTTAATGGTGGCACAGACACCTGTAAGAGATATTTCAGAATATTGGCCACTATTTTGATAATTCTGCCTAAAACCTCATTAAATTGAGATCAGCAAGTAACTCTAAATGAAGAGACATATAACCCATTTTGTTGTAATATAAAGCTCATTTATCCTGACTTTCCAGTGGTTTCCAGAGTTCAATACTGACAGTGTTCATAAACTAAGAGAAAATGAAAGTAAAGCAAATAAGGAATATTTAGAATAAGTAAGCATGCATGTCCTTAATACAAAGTTGACTTCACTTTAATTAGAGTTCACAGCTGTAAGGCTGAAAATATGTATTTTTAAGGTAACTTTTTATTCCTTTAGATAAAATTGTCTCCTATGATTTTATAACATTGTTGACACAGTGAATGGTACAGATTGGGTTATGTTCCTTATCACCTTCTAACTCTATTAAGAATGCTACTTGCCCTTTTATCTAAAAAATTATAATATTTCTGAAACTGTGCTAAATGTGTAGATTTTTTAATCGTAGTTGTTTGTTCACTGTGTGTATCGTGTACTTCCCCTGAGTGGACACATCTCATTGTGACAGTCTCTCATTTTTATTCTGTCAGTATTATGGTCTTTTTAATCCTGTGTCCTTCTGATTGAGTCTGTGGACACAAATTTCATAAGGTCAATTGTTTTATGACACACAAGATCATATTAGACCCCAGTATACTGGCCACCAATATACTGAAGGCTGCCCATCCCACATCTAACCTGCCTTCATTCTCTTTCTGCTGTGTCTGCTTTTATCTCTGTTCTTTTCTTCATGATCAATCTTGAAAGAGTCATCTGCATTCAGGGTCCCTACTTCCTCATGTCTCTGAGTCTGTCTCCACCTCCATCTCTGGGGAGTAACTGCTCTGATAGTACCTCCTAGTTGTCAGACCCTGCAGAGATGTCTTGCTCCTTATCCTTTTTGACCACTCTCCTCTCTTTGACCCTTTAAACCCACTCTTGACTTCTGTGATAGCACTCTTTCCTGATTCTCTTTCCACCCTGTTGATGCCTGTCTGCCTGCATAATCATCTTTGCTTGTTCCTTCTCCTCCACCTGCCCCTTACATTCTTGGCCTCATGTTTCCATCCTCACACCCCTGGTCTCCTTACTCCTCCAACAGTCTTGTCTAGGTACCTGTCTTTGCATCATTTCCAGACGTGTGTCATCAGATTCAATCTTTGTTTTGTTTTTTATTTCCAGATTTATTCTTTTAACTGGCTACTGCACTGATTTTCAAACTGAGTTCTAGGGAAGCCCTGAAGTACCAGGCATGGATGCCTCTATTTTTGTCTCTGCCCTGGTTCTTACCTATACATGCTTCTCCATCTTATATCCTCCTTCTCATCCTTCAAACCCAAAGAGAAATTTCACCTTTTTAGTTAAATAAGCCACCTCCATCACTACCATTGAAATGTGGTAGCTTTTCAAGCATTTCAGTGTAATATTAGTAGCTGTGCTCTCATACTCTTAACCCACATTTTCATTTGCATTAGCAAGGATACTGTAATAATAAGAATGATGCAAAGTTAGAAGGACTACTTTTCTAGCCCTTTAAAATCAATAGTCACTTGTATACAGTTTATTCAGTCTTTTGTTATTTGAATATACTATCTCTCATTGTATCCAGAACTGTCTTAAGATTATAGTGAATATACATAACTCCCCAAAATCTATTTGGTTAACTAATATCAAATAAGTTGTTCTTATAGCACTATTGTGATAATACATATACTTTTATATCTTCTTAGTATTAATTCTGAAAATTAGATTTTAATAGTACTATAGAGATAGTCTATTCTGTCACTTAAGGACTGATTTCTGTTTGTTTGAAAAATGTCCTTTTGTTTTAATTTCATTCCCAATATATAGCCATAGGAATCATAGCAAAGACCAAAGACTAGGTAATATGTATCACATATTTAGATATGTATCATATATTTAATATGATAAATATGTATTCATATGTATCATATATTTAATGTGATATTATTCATACTTTAAATGATGTTATTCATACTTTTTAATAGAAATTGTACAACTCACAATTGTGAAATTGAACTAAGACCAATATATTTTCACTTACCTGGAAAGGTAAAATATTGCCCCACATTTAAAGAGAAATATAACGATAATTTTATACATATATATATATATATATATATTTTTTTTTTTTTTTTTTTTTTTTTTTTGAGACGGAGTTTCACTCCTGTTGCCCAGGCTGGAGTGCAATGGCACCATCTCGGCTTACCGCAACCTCTGCCTCCTGGGTCCAAGCGATTCTTCTGCCTCAGCCTCCCGAGTAGCTGGGATGACAGGCATGCGCCACCACACCTGGCCAATTTTGTATTTTTAGTAGAGACAGGGTTTCTCCATGTTGGTCAGGCTGGTCTTGAACTCCCAAAGTGCTGGGATTACATGCATGAGCCATCACACCCAGCCCGATAATTATATTTTTAAAAAAACAGATGAGCAATTTGAACTCAGGCATAATGTTTTAATTTTTTTGAAGCTCTAATTAGTACATCCTGACAGATAAAAATTAATGTTACCTTCAGAAGTTTTAGGATACCTGACCAAAAATAAAAAAACCCAATTTATATATTTTAAAGGTTTGTCGATGAATATGAAATAAAAAATAGCTTGTCAGAAGGTGAAGTCAGCAAAATATGAAATATCTGAATATCTCAATTAGTTTCAAAACAAAATTATTACTTAAATATATTTTAATAATGCTTAGCAATTATATCAAATTTGTAGCATTTAAACACTCTGAATAATTATCATGTTTTTTTTATTTCTGTATACAAGATAAGATGCAAATTGTAAGGACTCATTTGATAAATGTAATAGGGTTTATAGGGTAAAATGGTTCACCAAAACTTTCCAGGGTTCCTTAGTAAACTCTGAACAAGAAATCAGAAGACCTTCATCCTAATAACTCCAGTATCTTGCCAATAAGTCTCCGGGAAGTCACTTAGTTTCTCTGAATACTTCATCCTCCTAAATAACAGACTCGCATTTTCTAGAAAGCATAAAGTACCATACAAGCGTAAATTGGAAGAACTGTGTTGGTCCACACATAAAATACACTAACACTAATAATAGCTGATGAGCTTTAAAAACAATCACAAAAAAACTCATAATGTTTTAAGAAAGTTTACGAATTTGTGTTGGGCTGCATCCAAAGCCATCCTGGGTCACACGCAGTCTGTGGGTTGGACAAGCTTGCTCTAGACTGACTGTCCCTAGTGCTTCCATTCCCTGCATGATTACTGTCATTTAACTTTGGGTAATTTATGTACATTTGTCCAAAAAACTGACATCCGCCACTCACACATGCAAGTTGAGGAGTTCCAAAATTGCAGACCATTTTCTTGAGCTAATTATGTTCAATCCTTTAGAGTAAACAAATATAGAAACATTTTAAATAAAGTTTAATCAGATTATGGTAAACACTTCGGAAAAGAAGGTAGGCATTGAGTCAATATATATACTCTAAATCTTCTGCGACCTTCCTAGTTTTTCAAGATGTATATTTTGTCAAAAAATTAATGGGTGAAGGAAGTCTGAAAAACAGGTTGGTCAACAGGTACAAAGTTACCATGACATAGGAGGAATAATTTCTGGTGTTCTGTTGCACATTAGGGAGACAGTGGTTAACAGTAAGGTATACTTATTACAAAATAGCTAGAAGAGAGGCTTAAGACAAAGTCCAGACATCACACCATGAGTCTAAAAGGCTTCCTCTTAAAATTATGCCCCACACATGATGTCCTTCCTCCTCGTGAAAGTTATTATTTCCATCCTCTTCTGAAATGTCTGTTCTTGTGCTGGAAGGTTTGAGAGCAGCAACTGACTATCTAAAGGCATTAAAGTAAAGAATCTTCAAAATTGACATGGGGCTAGTGAGGCCTACCAAAGTCAGTCCTAGAAACCATTGAGTAATCTTGGTGAGATAAAAGAATTCGCCTTTCAAATGGCGGCTGTTGGTCTGTTTCAGTAAAACTAATAAATAAGCCTAAAGGGTGTTATAAATGTTGGGAGCTGTGGGTGATTGATCTACGTAGGGTATATCATGAAAATAGACTGAAGCCACAAGGGTTGCTTCCCTGTGGAAATCGTGGTGGTAAATTGCCATATGTGTCCCCGTTATGGACCTAGCTGATCTGATTGTGGATATAACAACTTTACAGACTGGACTTTTGGTCTCTTGAGATCTCCAGTGTCTTTCTATGAAGTCTAATAAATAAAATAGCACCTTGCTTTTCAGCCTCAAGCACAGAACTTGGCAGGGAATTGGAACTGTTGCCAGCAATCTTTCCCAGCTCTAAACTCTAAATGCACCTTTTCCAGAGTTGTTACTGTTCAGAAGTCTGGCTAGAACTGGATTTGTGTTAACCTAAAAGGTAAGGAAGGTACGCCAGTGTTGCAATATTGCATATCATCACAAAGGTTGAGGTGACCCAAACATACTGTTAGACTAAAGGTACAAGTTTTGTTGTTCGGCAGCAGAGTAGAGTGACTATAGGTAACAGCAATGTATTGTATATTTTAACGTAGCTAGAAAAGAGGGCCTGAATTGTTCCCAACACATAAACACTTGAGATGATAGATACCCTAAATTCCCTGACTTGATTATTACACATTCTACGCATGTAACAAAATATCACATGTACTCCATAAATGTCTAAAATATTATGTATCAATTTTAAAAAATATTAAAGGTTGAGATGACCAATTTAAACTAAAAGGGAAAAGTTCCAGTTCATTTTCCTCTAAAAATATTCCAGCAAATTCCCTGGGAGAAAAAACATAAAGCATGAAAAGCAATTAACTTTAACTTTTCTCTGAGTGTGCCAGTCAGCACCAATGGCTCTCTTTCTTGTTTTAAAACAACAACAACTTTAGGTTCGGGGATCTATGTGCAGGCTTGTTATATAGGTATGCTTTTGTCACAGGAGTTTGTTGTACAGATTACTTCATCACACAGGTACTAAGCCTAGTACCCAATAGTTATTTTTTCTGATCCTCTCCCTCCTCCCACTCTCCACCCTCAAGTAGGTCCCAGCATCTGTTGTTCTCCTCTTTGTGTCCTTGAGTTCTTATCATTTACAATGGCCCTCTTTCTTGAGGAAGTAGGAAAGCTCCTCAAATGAACAAAGGCAAATGAATCAGTAAAGCAAACAATAGCAGTATTTTCAAATCATTCAGCCCATCTTACATATGCCATAAGGTTTGACATCTAAACTAGACCTACACAAAATAGCTATGCAAAGATACTCTGCCTGACTTTTCTCTGTATTATTCGGCTATTTAACAAATATTTATTCAATGTCTACTATGTGCCATTAACCACTAAATGCCAGGTAATAATGAAGTCGACAAGACACTTGCCTGCATAGCACAAACTATCTAGTGGAGGAGATAAACATTAAATGCAAATAAATATATAATTGTAACATCTTTAAACTTATAGTTTGGCAACAAGAGAAGAGTCTTTTTACCATTTTGTTTCTGAACTCCTTAGAATCAAATCTTATAAGTCTACATAAAGGCCATAAATTCATATGGATTTTATTATACCATATATCTGTAGAGGCATACGTATCTCATTAAAAATAAATTTAAAACCTAGTTATTGTTTATGGAAGACATTGGACATAATATTAGGAATCACTGTTATTTAGTATCTAGTATTGAATGAGTATTTGGACTCAACCGATTCTCATAGCTAGTTAGGCATATTTATCTTCCTGTTTCCTTCAACAAGTGTTTCTTTTAAAAGTGATCATCGATGTGTTTTTGCAGTGGTCCTTTCTATAATGGAGTTGGGTGGGGTTTTCTCTGCATTTGGTATATTATATTTTACTAGGCTGACAGGGACTACACCTACATCAATAACTTCACACAAAGTAGGGCCTTTTGTAAGCATGAGATGCTCACAGAGTACTTCAAATATTATCTTGCATTGGCCTTAGCCTGGTCTGTTAGTTCAGGCCCTAAAAATAAACACATATTAATCAGCTAATGGCAGCATGCGCAGACCAGCACGCAGGGACCTCAGTCTAACCTCATGCAATAGCTTGTCTTATGTCACCCAGGATGAGGCAGTTTGCAGCCAGGAATGCCTCTAAAAGAAAGACCGTCACAAGCTTAACTAAATGTTTAAAATAACCTTCTAACTCCTCTTCACATTGACAGATTGCTTTCAACTCAGTGAAATCAAACCGCAGCCCCAGCCCTGGTGGCTCTGTGGGGCCATCTTAGAGCCATAGAGTTTGTAAAGTAAAACTGCAGGTTGTCAGAGCATCCAAGTGTAGCTCTCTCTTGTCTTGTTTTTAATCAAAAAACAATCAGAAGGGAACTCACTCCTGGAAGTCCTTATCTCCATAAAATTCAGCTAATGACTCCTGTTAAGTTAAATAAAGTTTCTGTGTAACTCACTAAGGAAACTGTTAGCCGTTCACCTCGTGCCCGCAGACTTCTCAAAAAATACAAATCGGGGGAACCCTGTGGAGCTGGGCTGTGAATGTTTATATACACATACTTTGTCCCAATGACTCCGGAAAGTTGAGCCCTCAGTATAGTTTTCAATTTTTTTGAATGACAGTCTTTTTTCTGTATGGAGTGGAAATGAGGTGGGGCTGGGGTGGAGGGTGGATTTGTTTTAATGTACGCTTTTCTTGAATCTGTTTATCCCCAAATAAGTGAGCTGCAGTAGATACTTTGGTCCAGCACAAAGTAAATATTTAGCTCACAGATTCCATGCAGAAACATGGCCCAGAGTATTTGGGTTTCAAGAAAGAGGATCACCCTCAGGCGAAGGGCTCCTTTGTACTTGATAGGATTGGGCTTTCTACCAGTGTAGCATCCCATCGGGCCCGCCAAGCACCTTGGTCTGCTATACCGTGCCCTGCCCTCCGGTCCTCATCAGCCCCATTCCCACTCCACCTTTAAGCTGTGTCGTGCATGGCCATGATCTTTCTTTCTCCTGAACTTTCCTGCACCGTCCTGAAAGTCCCCCTGATCTTTCTCTCCACTCGATCTGCATGTGGCTCTTCCTTGAAGTATCTCCCCTCTCTTACCCACTCAGTGAACTTTGACTTCAAGACTGAACCCAGAGACACCTCCCCTCTGCTCAGAGCCTTGCCAGGTAAGAGTTAAGTGCTTCCTTCTCTGAGCTACCCCAGGGCCTTCTGCATAGCTCTCTTAACAACCTTTCTGTTTCTTTCATACACTCATCTTTTTACCTGCTTGTCTCCCTTACTACTGAGAGTCCCTGAAAGACAGGAGCTGGGTTCATGTTATCTTTGCCTCACCAAAACATGGCCTCCTTTTCAGGGAAGCAGAAGGTATTCCTGGCCCTATTCTGCAGTGAGGGTGAGGGGGAGAGAGCATTACAAGCTGACAAGAGCACTATACTAGAAGTAAGTAGAGCCAGGTCCATGCTGTCAGTCCCTCCTGTGTGATCTTAAGCAAGTCACTTGACCTCAGAGAGCCTCAATTTCTTCAGCTGTCCTATCAGAATAATGCATTTTTTGGGGATTAGATAAATTACTGTACACTTTGTGGAAGTATTTTAAGAACTGTGAAGCATTCCTCTCCTCATCACTTGAAGAATAGAACCAGAGTTCACTAAAGCTTATCCTGCCCTTTGGATCCAGCCCTGCAGTTTTCTGTACTCAGGCATGATCCTTCAACTGTTTCTTCACAAGGCAAAGTTTTTGTTTCCTTAACTTGGTATTTATTTCCTGCAATTGTCTGATAAAAAGCGGCTTCATTAATCGCAAGAAAACAAAGAGTTTGGGCAGCTTTAGAAATTGCCGCTGGCCACTGGGCTTCCTAAAACCCCATTGTGTGATCCCCACTCTGCCTTAAAGGCCAGCATCAGTGTCCCAATGCTTTTCCGTTTTCTTTTTGCAAGTGCCATGCCCAACAGTAACCATCATCTGTTTCGCTAGTTATCTGTTTACATTATCTTCTTCCCAGAGACTTTATTAGTTAAAAATGCTCTTCTATTTTCTGTTGTTGCTTTTTCATTATTTTCTTACTGTGGTGAAAAGAAAACCACATAATATTAAGTATGCCATCATAACTATTTTTTTTTTTTTTTTTTTGAGATGGAGTCTTGCTCTGTCACCCAGGCTGGAGTGCAGTGATGCGATCTCGGCTCACTGCAAGCTCCGCCTCCCGGGTTCACCTCAGCCTCCCGAGTAGTTGGGACTACAGGCGCCCGCCACCACGCCTGGCTAATTTTTTTGTATTTTTAGTAGAGACGGGTTTCACTGTGTTAGCCAGGATGGTCTCGATCTCCTGACTTCGTGATCCACCCACCTCAGCCTCCCAAAGTGCTGGGATTACAGGTGTGACATCATAACTATTTTTAAGTGTACAGTCTTAAGCATGTTTACATTTTTGTGCAACAGATCTCTAGAACTTTTATCTCGCAAAACAAACCCATACTCATTAAACACTAATTTCTTCTTTCTCCTACCCTTGGCAGCTATCTTTCTACTTCCTCTTTTTATGATTTTGACCCCTTTAGATACTTTGAGTGAAAGCATACAGTATTTGTCCGTTTATGACTGGCTTATTCCATTTAGCATAATTTATATCCTTGGGGTTCAATCATGTTGTAGAATGTGACAGGATTTTCCTCTTTTTTAAGACTGTGTAATATTCCATTGTACATGTATATTACATTTCTTTATCCATTCATACATCTATCAATGGACATTTGGGTTGCTTTGTTGTTTCTCTTTTTAAAAAGCAAATATTAAAACAAAGATGAACTATTAAACTTGGCAAGATTTCAAAATGCTCCTAGTCTAAAATCAGGATATCAAAAAGATATCTGCACCTCTATGCAGCACTATTCACAATAACAAAGATATAGAATCAACCTAAGTGTCCAACAGTGGATGAATGAATGAAGAAAATGTGTATGTATACACAATGGAATACTGTTTGGCCATAAAAAAAGAATAAAGCCATGTCATATGCAACAACATGGATGGAACTGGAGGTTATTATGTTAAGTGAAATAAGCCAGGCACGGAATAACAAATATCACATGTTTTCGTTCATATATCGGGGCTTCAAAAGTTGATCTCATGGGGGTAAAGAGTAGAGTGACAGCTATCCAAGGCCGGGAAGAGTGTGAGTTTAAGAGGGTGGGTGGATGAAAAGAGGTTGGTTAATGGATACAAACATACAGTCAGATAGGGGAGTAAGTTCTAATGTTCAATAGCAGAGTAGGGTGACTGTAGTTAACAAAAGTGTACTGTGTATTTCAAAATAGCTAGAAGAGAAAACCTAAAGTGTTCCTAACACATCAAAATGATAATTATTTGAGGTAATGGATACCCTAAATTCTCTGGATCATTACACATTCTATCACATGTGCCCTATAAATACACAAAATTTTATATACCAATAAAAGTAATAAAAATGTTTTAAGTTTTTGGTCTAATAGGAAATGTATTCAAGATGGTACAATGAAACTTCATTGCCCTGAAATTGGTGTATGCAGCCCTTCTTTGTTGTGTAAACTAGACTTAAATGTTCAAACAGGCACAGCAGTGTCACGTTATTAACAACAGAAACTTATATTTAAATAACATTTAAGTCACTGACATCACCAGGATTTTCTGTCTAGTCTCTTTTAAAGTAGAGTTTCTCCTGGTCTCATGAAGCTGATCAGCTCTTGTTTTTATTTATTTTTATTATTATTTATTATTTTTATTTATATAGTCTCACTCTGTTGCCCAGGCTGGAATGCAGTGGGGCAGTCATAACTCACTGCAACCTCAAACTCCTGGGCCCAAGCAATCTTCCCATCTCAGCCTCCTAAAATGGTGGGATTACAGGAATGAACCTCTGCACCTGAACTAGCTCTTATTTTTCAAGGCAGAAATGACCACGTGAAATGGTTCTTCCTACTCTCTAGCTCAAAGAAACAGCTTATCTAGTTATAAATTTAGGAAATTTTCTGACCTAGTTTACTCACATTTCCTACCCCTCAGTTCTGCGTTACAAATTTTCATCCTGGGTAAATTATGACCTTGTACTGCCTTTGGTTAGTACTTTACAGATAACAGTTTTCTTTTTCCTACTGAGTTCATTTCCAGATCTCTGGACAGAGATCTTGTCTACTCATGGAAAGATCTGTGGTGGGGATTTAGTGGAGAAGAGTTCAGAAAATTTCTTTATTAGATTCTACTGTTGGGTGGGGTTTTTGGCATCAGGCAACAATGAACATATACAGATTCAGTTATTATGAAGTTTATTCTCAAATCCACCTTGAACTTCAGGGCACAAATGCTATTCTATTCACTTTATAGATAGAGAAATCTTGGGGCTATGCCAGGAAAATAAATCTGGAGTAGTCAGTCATGGATTAGCTGCAGGGGCATTACATTTACTAGAATGCCTTACTCTCGTTGTGTTTAGGAGGGAACCAAATAGAAAAAAATTACAAAGCCCAGAACTGCAGAATGATTCACAAAACCTCAAGAATGACAGGTAAGATATTTTCCACCACACAGACCCTCAGCACAACCAGAATCGAGTGCAGGATGGCCTCCCAGCCCTGTCTAGCACTGGCATCCAGTCCCCTACCAGGCATCTGTCTGCTCATGCAGTCAAGCCTCTTCTGTTCACCTCAGATGTTCATACATCGGGGCTTGAAATCTCCATGAGATGTTGCCCTGTTGGGAACCATCCTCTGGAGCTGGACCAGTGTGCCTTTTTACTCCCTAAACAGAGCATCCCTCTTCATTTGGAAATGTCTGTGGCTCAGAACTTCATCTTGCAGATCCAGCATTAATTAAGCTATGCCTTTAAAATATAATCAGGTACCATCTTTACAGACTTAAAATTTCTAACTATAAAGTTGACCTTTGAAGTTCACATATTTGCATTTTCCTTTTGCTGAGCTTAATTTTCTATTTTGCTATCATGACTCTTTGAAGAAAAGGCAGAGTATAAATACATTAAAAGCCGCACAACCAACATATAGAAACTGTAAGATTCTCATTTTCTTAAAGGAGCACTATTGAAAATGGTGCAAAGATCATTTTGTAGAGTTTGTATGTTACGGAAAAGTAGAGCTGTGAAGAACACAGATGCCTGCTGAACCTAGGAATGACATAGGCATTGTAGAGATGGCAGTTGTGGTTCAATGAGTGCAAATCCATGTGTCATACACAAATACAATTCACTTTAATAGTTTGCTATCTCTTCACTCATCTTAAACACCTTAAGGTATTTGGAAAGGGAGGAAGAAATAAAACAGATGAACCTGCTGAGATATGGCCAGGAACAGTAGTACTTCATTTTGATTGATGTTTTTACAACCTTATCTTCTAGATAAAAGTGACTGTAAACAAAAGCCTACCTAAACTGATTGTATTTAAAGGAAGCAAGAGCCACCTGTGTGCAGCAATTGGCTCCCAAGTGCAGTCTTTCCTCCTAGCAGCCAATTCTTGCTGCTCACAGCCTTGCAGCCACCGCTTTAACCATCAGTAGTGTTACTTACAGGGACTAGTACTCTTGGTTTCTACCACTCTTTAAACCACAGCATCATCTCCCCCTTAATATCCTAGACAGAATAGATTCCTACCAGCAATCCCAGCAATCTTGCAATTCCCTCTTCAGAAGTGTACAACTTGGACATATTTTTAAGGCTTATTTATTTTCTTACCTTTAAAAATGACTTTCCGTGGCCAGGCATGGTGGCTCATGCCTGTAATCCCAGCACTTTGGGGGGCCGAGGTGGGCAGATCACCTGAGGTGAGGCGTTCAAGATGAGCCTTGCCAACATGGTGAAACCCCATCTCTACTAAAAATACAAAAATTAGCTGGGCATGGTGGTGCATGCCTGTAGTCCCAGCTACTCAGGAGGCTGAGGCAGGAGAATCATTTGAACCTGGGAGGCGGAGGTTGCAGTGAGCCAAGATCACACCACTGCACTCCAGCCTGAGTGACAGAGCAAGACTCCATCTCAAAAAAAAAAAAAAAAAGACTTTCCTTCATTATAGAGAGTTATTAGCAAAAAAAAAAAAAAAAAAAAAATTATTTTCCAAATGAGTAGTAACACTGACATCTTCTTCTTCTAGGGCAAGGGACTGTAGAGTGATATTCATTTGTGTATTCATATATCCACTCAACAAATATGTATTGGCTGACTCCTATGTGCCACTGAAATACAAGCTGCCCTCATGAAGCTTACATTTTAAAAGAAGTGTTTGTTTGATAACTGCAAGGCCAGGTTATCCATAATTTTTGAAGACCCATTTTTAAAATCATTTTTCCTTATCTGATCATTTTTTCTAATGATCTAGACATTTCTAACTTCTAATTTATTTTTTCCCCTTTCTGGCATTTGCCTTCATGAATCTGCAAAATTGGGATGTTTTGCTTTTGGGGACTAGGTTGGCTAGCCAAAGAGATTTTCCTTATCATTAAATATTTCTTGTGAATAAGAGAAAAATTTAACTGCCCATTTAGAGTAAGTTGGGATCTGACATACCAAAGCATTGTGTCACATTTGGTTAATGATAGATTTATGGGGCAAACATGTATCAGCCCTAATCCTTCAGTTATTTGACTTTGCCAAGGATGAAATTCCAATAATTTTTTATTTTAAGCAGACTTTTATATATCCAAAACCCATAAATCTCTTTGTTCCTTGAGATAAACATCTGACCGAACTCTGGGTTACCCTGTGATCCTTTGAGAACTATGCCAAGGAAAAAGAAACTCCATTCCCTCCATTAGCGAATAATTAAGGGCTACTTGAAAAAGACATATTTTGGGTAAGCAATATTTATATAGTCTTTTCCATTTTATAATGTGTTTCTAATTTCTAATATTCAGAAAGTTAGAAATGGAAAGTTCAGAAATCACCTCAAAATTCATCAGAGCAAGTCTGATGGTTGATTAACTGGCAAACACCAAAATGGACTGCACCACTGTCAGCCAGGCCTTGCCAGCTCCATGATCACTATCCATTATGGTTGTCATATCAATTATAAATTCTCTGGCATCAAACACTAAATCAGCTGAAATGATGGGTTTGCCTTTGGCGTGTTTCCCTGGGGAAATAACTGAGAAAACATGTAATAATTCACACAACCAATTTTGTTAAAACAAACACCCCCAACTTTTGGAAGAAGGCTGGGGTATAAATTCCAGATCGATGGACATGATTTGCACCCAGTGTCCACATGAAGTATTCTCTCGTTTTAGTACTTAAGTGTTTTCAAAGTAAAGATAACTTCGGGTACTTTGTTACTTTTAGGGTTTCTATGTCTTTTGCTGTGTTTGCTGTCTCTCTCTTCCCATTTGAGAAGGTGTTCTGTCTTCTCCATGCATCCTGTTTGAAACAGAACCACAGCTATTGTCCTGAAACTTATCCTCCCGTTTCCCAGTGAAATCATCTCAATATACTTCTGACCCCATCATCCCTCTATGTCTCTCGGAACCCCTAACCTCACCTTTCCCTCCCCTCAAAAATGGATGTATCATGGAGAAAGTTTAAAGGGCTGATGTGAATAAATACAACATAGTTAAATAGTTGCCTTTTCCAGGAAGACTTCTAGAATCATTGTCATTGCTCTAATTAGTCTTTTACTGTGAACCCTTTGGCATTTTGTTTATTCAAGTGATATAGTTTACTCTGAAAATGTGAAGAGATTGATTACTATGTGAAGCAATTTATGGAGAGGAGCTTTTCTTCTGTGACTTGTGCTCTATGCAGGATGGATAGACAAGCTTGTATGTAGATTCTTATAGGTAAATGCAGAGGGGCTGACCCAATCCAGGAGTAAACATTTCTTCTAGAAAACAGAGACTAAAGACAACAGATTAAAGACAAAATCACTTCTGCCTTTGTTTTCTATTGTAATCTTCTGAGAAAAGATTTACAACAGGCTAGAAAGATTATAAATATAGCATCTATCTATATCCAATATAGAACAAAGCAAAGTAGAAATTAAGTAATTTTTCAGGTAATTTAACATGGATGTGAAAATATCAAGGTATATAATCACCATGGAGAATTTCAGAGTGTTGTGGTTGTATATTTATATACATTTAAATTTTTGTTCAAAATAACATTTTCTTTGAGGCATAAAGGCCCAAAGTGAATCAGTATTTATCATATGTTTTTACTTTTTTATTTTCAAAATTATAAAGTAAGTTGTTTCAAAGAGATAAAGTTGCACTTTTCATAGCCAACATGCATAGATTGAGTGAGAATACTCATAACTAGGTTCTCTTTCTTTGGTCATTTCAGTCTGCAAATACAGACCTGGCAAGGTAAGAAAAAGTAGATGAAACAACCAAGTTATCATATTTTAACTTCATTTCTACAAAAAAGGAATATTTGCATTGTATATTAAATTGACCATAGTGCCAGAACCTTATGATGTTATATTACATGATCACTAATCTATTATTATTGTACACATATTTACACACAGGCATAAATATACACATACTTTGCATATAAACATGTGCAAGCATATTTCACTTGGACTGAAAAGTTATTTACAACTCTCTCTGGATATACATACAACAGTGATTAACAAGTGCATAACCAATCTACAAAACGCAGATTAAAACTAAATAAACAGTGTAAGAGTTTATTTTAAAACAATTACAAGATGTTTTATGTTTCTCCTTCATCGTGAACTATGTGTTTGAAAACGCACTCTTCATAAAAACCACATGCCAGTCTTTTTGATGGTGAAACAATCGACTTCCAACAGCCACATGTCTGCACACATCCTCAGAAGATAGCACAGACCCCACACAGCAACTCAAAATGAGAAAGAAATATATATATGATTATGATTATACATATATATGTGTGTGTGTGTATATATGTGTGTGCGTGTGTGTATATATATATATATATATATATATGATTCTCTGCTGTTCTTGTTTTAGAGAAGGAGTTTTTTATTTGCCTATGATTGAAATAAAAAATTTGGGCTAGGAACGAAGGTTTCTGTATGTTTTTATTGTTTGATGAAGACCCTCATGAACAAGAAACTTGACTAAAATTATCAGATCATTCCGTAGTCTACTTGTCATTCTTCAATTGAGAATTGTTTGTTTCATTGACTAGATGCAGATTTATATTGTAGGACTCTACTGCACTGAGAATCCTTGTTTATGCAATTATGGTAATTCAGCTCATTGGGAAGAAAAGTATTAGGTCAATTTCAGGAGTTTCCGTGATTATAGGTAGAGAGACAAATTATGTAATAGTACATAAGTCCCACACCTTTCACCATTTTATTACCAAAAGAGATGTAAAAGCATACTAGTTTTAAAAATATATGTAGTGGTTTTCTCATAGAGCTGAAAACATGGGTAAGCCAAGTTAATGGCACAAACATAAGATGCATCTGTATATTAGAGGTATTTTAGGAGCAAAACTGGGGCCTTTGGGGCATACTGTATCACCCTGTTTAACAAGTCTGAACCTTCTTCTCTGGGAAAACAAATCTCTACCTCATACGCTCACTTAGACCCGTTGCTTCCCTCGGTTTTCCTCATAACTTATTCCAGCTGTTTATTTCCATTTATATGAACAAGCTGTGGCAGTGTTCTGGATTTACTCCTCTTCCCTCATGTTTAGATTCTGCCCCATAACTTCTGAACCCCTTCACAGCGTGAGACATTTCTCTTCTCTGAACTTTATGTAGTGATTCTGTAATTCTCATTCCCTAGCTTACTTCCACCTGTTTGTCAAAGGTTTAAAATATGCTCCCTCAAAAGTAATTATTTTCATTTCTTTTGCCAGAATTATGGGTTGCTTTTCCATCTACTTCCTAAATGTGGTGATACTTAAATTGAAATAAGTAGCCAGATAAACTTTTTAGCATGAAACTATTGACATCAAACTTAGAGTTATTCCCTGTGTAGATAGGTGGATCCCAACTCATATACTGGGGTTTTGATCAGTTGCCTTGCTTCTGGACCCCTGCTTGCCTATCACCTATCCAGGTGTAGTAAATATTTTTCAGAGTCAAATGACTGTTATAAAATGCTATATAAACACAAGGTATAATGAGACAGTAAAGCATAGTAGTTACAAGGGTAAGCCATAGAGCCAGGCGGCTTGGGTTCGAAACCTGGCCTTTTTGGGCCCCAGTTTCTTCATCTGTAAAATGAGGATAGTCATAGTGCCCTCCTCATAGGGTGGTAGTGAGTACCAAATTAGTCTGTACATGTAAAAGTTCTTGAAACACTGCCTGCTCAGTAAATATTAGTTACCTCTTTGTTGTTGATTATTGAGATCTTATATTATTTTATATGTACTTAGCATCTTTATAGACATAATGATTGGTCAAGGGCTCCCTGAAATCTGTGGAGATCTAGAAGCTCAGCTGGCTTCAGGAAACCAACGAGGGGTTATTGGGGTTAATTTAGCAAGATGATATCTAATAGTATGATTCGAAACCTCTAAATTCCTTCATCTACCTTTCTTTTCAACAGTCTCTGAAGAGGATGCCTTGAGGAACAGTATAACAATAGACAGTTAATAATCTTCTCCATTCTCCATAAGTAAAGATGCCTCATCCTAGTAATTCCTGAATTATAGGATAGTGTTAGAGGCGTGGCAAGGAAAGGGGAGTATTTAGTTTTATACTTTAAAAAAAAAGAGTAAGCAAGTTCTTCCTGAATTTGGGGAGCCAAATTTTCTGTCTGGACCACTGAGTTTCTCAGAGAGTTATAGGAAACCTTGAACAGAAAGATACTTATATCATATTCTGTCCAACATTCGCAGTCTGGAATCCTCAGGGCTTATCTGAGGATAGCTAGATTTTTCTCCAAAACTAAGAATTTACTCACTGAAGTACCATTTTTAAAACATTCTTGGTGATAATCTTTTAAAAATACATTAACAGCTTTCACTGCCTTTTTTTAAACTGAACAAAATGTAAGCAGCATTTGTGTTTCCTGCACTGTCCTCAACACCTGTTGAGATCGACAAAGCCTGCTAGCCCCAACACCAAACAGCCAGGGACTCTCACAGTTGGGGCATTTTTATGTGTCTCTTCACTGCTTGCCAGCAGGAATTCACCTTGACTGACAAAGTGTTCTCCCTGTAACCAACTCCTTCAAATATGCAGCTTCAGGAACCCAATAACCAAGGTTACCAAAACAATAGAACTGGAGAAAATATGGAGAATTCTTTATTTTATGTAACCTTAGCATCCTAGATATGCAGCAAGGAGGAGTATTGCTGTATAGTGCAAGTTAGGAGCTAAGAAGCTCAGTTGGTATACCTGGCACTGATCCTCGGCATCAGGAAGTGACAGAGAACAGTGGGGACTGTGGCAGTCCCGCGAACCTAGGTTATATCTGAAGGGGGCAACTGTTACTTATCTTCAGTTGCTTGTTGCCAGATTGATTAGTTTCTCAAAAAAAGCTAAATATGCAGGATTTTGTGTAAACATTCCCAATTTGTATGCGTTGGTTCAATTTTTTAAAATTAACGAAAGCCCAGCCTTGATTTAATAGATCTACTGATGTCACTATTTTGCAAGGCTGCTCACTCCATGTTTTTGAAAGTTTCAGTTATACAAAAAATTTTATTTGTGTGGAATCAAAATCTAATTCTTGGCTACTTTCAAGCATTGTCCTAAGTCTGCACTTGAGAGCTACAGCACGAATCAAATCCTTCCTCCATAAGAGCACTCTCAAAATCAGAACATGATGAGTGTGTTAGTGAACCTTGACTGTTCATTTCTAAATCAGACATACTCTTATTCTAACCATTCCTCAAATATCCTAGGATTCTCCTTTGGTTGACTTTCAAACTGGAGACATTCCCCTTAAAATATGACACCAGAACTCTCCAAAATGCCCTAGGTGTGGCTTAACCATTGCAAAGGATATTGACTCTCTTTTTCTGGTTAAAGTCTAACATTCTATCACCCTGTTTAGTAAACCGATCACTACTTCATAGTGAGTGCATCACAAACTGCCTTGGTTCTAAAACTGGTTCCTCCACTTTTTAGCTGTGAGACCTTAGGCAATCTACTTAATTGTTCTATGCCTTGGTTTTTTTACTTGTAGAACAGGGATAATAATTGTACCAACCTCATGGAGTTGGCATACAAATTAAGTGGTTCGATATATATAAAGTGCTTCTATATATATTAAAGTGCTTAGAACAGTGTTGGGCACATAGTAAGTGGGGTGAAAGTGTTAATAACGAACATTGTTGTAACTATATTATTTTCACTATAACCTGTAAGTATGCCACTAGTGTGCTCACTCTGGTCATTAATAAAATTGCCATGCCGAGGCAGTGGCTGACCCCTGCCTGCACCCCTGTCTCTAGACTCGCACTGATTCAATAACCAATGCAAAGCTGTCTGATCATCTTAGTGCTAACCTTGTATTGCCCATCTTGTCCTTGAGGGTATCTTTTATGTACCAGGCACTGTGTTAGGCATGGAGGACATGAATACAAATAAAACCTGGTCTTTACCCTCAACAGGGTCCCAATATAACAGACAAATGGTGAAACAGAGGGGTACTCACTAGGAAACAGGTATGCACAGAAGGGCCAGCTTTAGTTCCACCGTCTCTGATTGAATTTCTCTAGATACCCTAAAATGGAATGAAACCAGAGAATCACTTTTTTTTTTTTTTTTTTCAGAGTCTTGCTCCGTCACCCAGGCTGGAGTGCAGTAGTGCAGTCTCAGCTCACTGCAACCTCCGTCTCCTGGGTTCAAGAGATTCTCCCACCACAGCCTCTCGAGTAGCTAGGACTACAGGCGAGCACCACCACGCCTGGCTAATTTTTTTGTATTTTTAGTGGAGACGGGGTTTCACCATGTTGGCCAGGCTGGTCTCAAACTCCTGACCTCAAGTGATCGGCCTGCCTCAGCCTCCCAAAGTGCTGGGATTATAGGTGTGAGTCACTGTCCCCAGCCGAGAAACACATTTTGAACATATTTATAAGGGGTCATTACTTATGAAAAACCTCATCTTTCTTGCTTTCATGGTCTGTGATGGCTGTTGGCTTTCACCTCCCATTTTTTCAAGGCGTATTTGTTGTTTTTGCTAATTTGGTGATATTTTATTTGCAAGCAAAATTACTTATTCAAACGTCATTCACATTCTAGTCGCTGCTTCCCAGGAGTCTTTAAAAATCCATTGGGGGTCTTTGATCTTATTACTTGACCATGAGTATAGCAACCATAAAATTATAGTCAACTTTAAAAAGTGTTTCCAGAATCAATTCAGATGTCCATGGACACCCATTCCTGAGGGTCTCCCAGCTGGCAGGGAGGGCTTCAATCTCAGTAGCAGACCAACCTCTGCTGTGCATATCTCCTCAGACCGAAGGACTCTGTTTTCTTTTCAATGTTGTTAACAAAGTCTCTTTGATTTTTATTGGTCACAAAGGTTGTATTTGCCTTCCCAGTGATCTCATTTTTGTCTAGTGGTGCCACAGTAAATGAGAATAGGCATCAAAAAGGGGAAATGGTTCAACCCAAAAGTCTGCATTTGACCTAAATAAAAATTTTCTAGGGTACTATTTTACACCTCTTCTACCATTTTTGATTGCTTGATATTTCAAATTAGCAACCAAAACTTCCCCTCCTGTTACTTCAGATAACCCAGAAATTGATTATATAAAGTTGCTTAATGTGGTCAGCCTCTTCATAAACAGGTAGGTTGCTGAAAGATTATCTCATCAGCATCTGATAATCTCTGGATCCTGAGCTGTTGAAGAAGGCTCAGAAATGCACTAAAGTAGGTGCTGGGAATAAGGCCAGATCTTGTTCTGCCATTAAATTTCCAAACTTGTCACCCTCTAAAGTCCTTACTGCTTTTGTCACCCAAAGACCACATAATTTGAAAGCCTATCAATCTCTATTTACAAAGGGACATTGTGTTTCCTCATTCTTAATTAATTAGAGACATATTGTCAATCAGAGGTTTTGAGCTACATTGACAGAGGTAATGTTACCTAACCTAAACATAGTTCCATAAGAAACACAAAACTTAGGTAGACAGTAGAGTCTTACTAATGAATCCTACTCAAAATGTTCATAGATCTGTGTTGGTATCTTTAGGGAATCCTGGTTGTGAACCACTGCATGAAATGTTCAGGTTCACAATCTTGCAAAACCTTTTTGAGTTGCAGGAATATCTGTTGCCTCACAAGTGAAACAAGTCCATTTTCTTGAGCACTGAGGTGTTCCCCAGCCTGGCTTTTCTGCCTAGAAAATGCCATTTTCGTAAAGAGCTGTCACGCTTCATGTCCTTTGGCTTATGATTTAGCTGTTCAAAGAAAGTGCAGGCTGCTCTCACTCGCTCAGTGCTGGTGATATGTGTTTGTGTTTTATTAAATCTTTAAAATACTGGGCTTGTTTTTTATGACCTCCATATATTCTTTTGTTCTTCTCTGTGACTTGTTAGATCACAGTTTTTTTCTTCCTTTATGAAAATATTAGTGCCTTTCTGAAGAACATCATGGTCTCCAGAATGGCTGTATGATAAAATGGAAGAATGTGTTGAGCTTAATGTTAGATCTGTCAAGGCCGTGACTCAGGGGTGCTTCACTGATGGGAAGGTTTGTGGCTTCTCAGACATGGTCCACAGAATCACAAATCTTTCTGTTCTTGTCAGACTTGTTTTGACAAATCTGAGATCATTTGACACTAATCATAGAGCTCTTTGTAAAATAAAGGTACCAATGGTTTATGTTCCAATTACAGACAAGTGTTTGTGATTAAAAGTTACTAAGAAACCCTCGGTTAAATGGAAGCAAATTCTTCTGCAGGTGTGAGCTTCGTCTTGTATGCATTTGAGCCTGGGGACCCACACACCTGTGCACAGGTAGCCTAATTCTACTGACCCCAAAGGAATCTCTTCTTTGGGGATGCTGAGGAAGAAGAGAACATCTGCAGCTGATAAATCTCAGTGGGCCTGGTGCTCCAAGGCTTCTAATTATACCCAGTTCCTACTTCTTCTAGAACAAGATCAAGTGATGAGCTGCCATCTCATGATTCTGTACCTGCACAGAGGGGAATCCCAAAGTTTTAAATAATCTTGAATACAACTTGGCTACCCCACTAATGTGGATCCCCAAATAAACCAGGCTGTGACATCCAATTGAACTTGTCCCTGTGCATACAGTATCTCGCAGCCCATCCTGTATTGTTAGTTTTGGCAAGTACACTACAGCATATAATAAATCATGGAAGGCAAAAGCTTTTTGGCCTAGCATGGTTCAGCCTGCTGTAATGTTAGAATGCAGAAAGCAGTTCTGTTTTTAGACATGCTTTTACTAACCCAACATTCATAATTTATTATTTCACTGTAAAATTCCTGCAACACTACACCAAAAGTAGTGCTGCCCTTTAATTAAGTGCCCTCGGTAGGAAAAACGTGAAACTGATGTGCAAAACATCTCTCTGTGTGCAGTGATTGATAGTGATTACATCTTTATGAACCCAGCCTAAAGGTCTCAACTTCCTGATGGGTGAAGTAGTCCATAGGGCCACTTCCTGAGTCTGCCTGGCGGGGATCAGTCACTGCTAACAAAATTGCAGATAATTCAGAGGGCACAACTTAGAAATGCTGAGGTTTTATTAAGCCCGTAGCGGTCTATACTTTGTCACAAGCCTACATGACCTTATTCCTCATTTCCGTAAGCACCAATGACCAAACTTTATGCTGTGTCCACACTTAAAGAAGTTGTAATGCAGAGAGTAAAGGGACCCAGTGTGTCATATGGATGACAGGAGGTACTTCCAGCCCAATGGGTGCATAAGTAGAACAGTATAGCCAGAAGAGGACCATAAGTTGTTGCATTTTTTTAAATTCTGTTTTCAAACATTCTCTTATTTTTCTTAGTTGTAATTAGGCAAGTTTAATTTTTTAAATAGTACCATTAAATGTTAGACTTAAATCCCAAGGCTGGCATTCCCCAGCTCATTCCTGTTTGCACTGTGAATCTGTCCTCCATCAGCTAGGTAGTCACATCAGCCCAAGCTCATAACACCTTACTGAAAGGTAAGATTCGGAGTTTCCGTATCTGAAATACTTCAGGTTTCTGGAAAGAAAGGGAACACATCCATCCGAGAAGGTAGTATGTGTGTTATGTGAACTCTTTGGTATAAGTTTGGCTATTTTCAGTCACAATGGTAGCAACCAAAACAAAAATTTTGTGCAGTCCTGTCATTTAATCATCTTATCAGTGCCCCAAGGTGACTTTTTTCAAGAGCTCTGTTGATACCATGTGTGTGTGTTATTTTCTGGTGTTTTTACAGATTTGGGCCAGGCTTAGTCATCTATTGGTATGGATTTATCCAGGAGCTGGACTGCAACCGGGAAAGGGGCATCCTGCTCAAAGCCTGTTTCCCCACAAACATTGTCACCTTATGCCACAGCATAGCTTGACCCTGAAGATCCTGGAAGAGAAGCTGGGAGGAAAAGGTGAATCTGGAAGCAGTTTTACTTTCCTGCACTGTAAGATCCTGGCAACATCTGCCCTGAACTTCAGCTGAACTCTTGCTGCCCGTAGTCACACCACTACCTCTTTAGACAAACATATCAAGAGTTTCTGTTTTCCTTCATCCCTTGCTGATGTGAACAGCCAAGAACTACAGACACAACCCACTCATTATCAGCATTTCTGTCTCTGTCAAACAATTAGTTTATAGATAGTCATAATCTTTCTTTCTTCCGGATGGTTTATCCTTGTATGCTGAACAAAAGAAAAAATGTGAAGACTGAAAGGTGTGATTTTTCAATTCTCCTCCCAGTTACCGAATCACCCTCTTATTTTTTTTTCCCTAAGCCTCCGTTCACTGTCTCTCCCTCTCCCTTTCTCTTCATGTGCACTCACAGAGACCCAGCGTTGCATTACCATCGTGGAATAATCTAGCGCAAACCTAAGAAAGCTGAAGCCACAAAGTCCAAAGCCACCTTTGTACTCACCTGCAGAGCTCCAGAAGACCTTGATGGCAGCCCGCCTATGCTGTGTGTTTGCTATATTCAATCTTTACGGCTTCCTGACTTCTGTGACAGTAAGCCAAGCTGCAAAAATACACTTGATGAGAATTTCCTCTTTTAATAATTTTATTTGAACACCACATATTTTAGATTTATCTTATTTGAAAGTATTAGTTCCATTGTGCCTGGAAACCACACTCCTTTAGATTGGGGGCCGAGAGGCGACAACCCAACATTGAGGAGAGTTTATTTTTAAACATGGCTAGTTGTCAGTATGTACGTGAGCTAGTATTTTTATGAGTCGAGTTTTTTAAAGGCACATTCTGTATACTGCTTAGTATATGCATTTTATACTATGTAATTATAAAACACTCGAGTAAGTTCAGCATTAGAAATGTTTAGCTTTGTATGAACTGAGTGTGCCAGAAATAAACCTGGAGCAATTTTTAAATAAGCAAAATAAAGGAGATTTTTCTATTTGTTCACTTTAATTTATTCACTTTTGTGTACTTTTATGTACTGCAAATCAGATTTCAGTCTAAAGCGAAACATCAATAAGTTAATAATAAACCTATCTTCTGGGAAGTTGAATATTAATCTGTACCCAAAACGTATTTAGTAAAATATTTGCCCCCCCCCACCCTGCCATGCTGACATAACAACTTTTATAATGTTGAATAGATGATATGGGAAATACTAATAACAACAATGTAATTTTTGCAGACAGCTTTAACTTATATACATTGCTTGATTTTTTTCAAAAGACTAAATATGTCATTTATACTTTATTTTCTACCAAAGAAGGTTTGTAAAACTATGCCTGCTGCTTTTCCTTTTGAAGGACACAAACCTGGTCCCAACATGTGTGGATTTTAACTCTGAGTGGGGTGCATTAAATCAAAAGAGAGAGGCAGAAGATGAAATGCTAAAGAAGTATCAGGCAAACTTCTGTTTCAGTATCAAATTCATCATGCAGGCTTCTGAGTGAAATAGAATGATTTGAAACCACTACTGTATTGCCTGGATACACACACACACACACTTTATACAAAAATGTTAAAAGCAGGTTTCCTGGCATGTTCTAAACTGTTTTTTCTTTAGGAATAAATTACATTTATCTGCACAGATGTTGAAAATCCTGTTAAACCCTTGTCAAGGATTTGTTTATTTTACATTAAACAAATTTATGATGAACGTGAACAAATAAATTAAAAAATAAAAAAGGTACTTGCGTTTTGTATTTATTCTTTTACCTGTTGCCCTGACATAATGTGTTGTGAGAAGGTATTGGTGTTCCTAGCAAAGGCACTACCTCCTCTTTATGAATGAGGCTTTAAAATCTGGCCCTTAAAAGTGAGAAAGAACCCAACAGTAAACTGTACACACTACAATAAGGTTACAAATTAGTCAAAAGTAAGTTTTTCACACATAAAAACTAATGTGATAATTATACTACTTTTGAATTGGAGCTGTATGGGAGAGAAGAGAGTAATGTTCCCAATTGGAAGCTTAAAGTCTCCTTGGTTTGTTTCTTTTTCTGTTAAAAATACTTGTCTGTGTTCCATCTCTATGCATTGTCTGCTTGTTGGTTTTTTTAGTTTAGACAATATAAACATCAGCCCCAGAAAGTAGACACGGAATGACAACTTATTTTTATTGCTGTCGTCATTAGAACGTTAACATTAAAGCCAAATCTTGTTTTATGGTGCATTCTGCACACTATGCTAATGAATTATGCAAAGCCAGAAAGCAGGAGCGTGTGTAAAACGTAAAACTGAATGACGTTCTCCCTGGCATATGCAGACTTGCCAAGCATCTGCCCTCACAAACACATAGGTGACCATTTGAAGTCTGGAAACAGATCAACTCAAAGCAAAGCTGATCCGGTACTGATCTGTAAGGCGACTGCATAGACTCCTTCCCACCTCACATCTGTACTCCCTCAAAAAAGAAACAAACCATAAACAGTTGCATATCCTTTTTTTTTCTTTTGCCTTCTAGTGAAGCATACGTCAGCTCTTTACAACACTCCTAAAATCTAAAATAAAAGGGAAGTCTCAGGGGTCTAAAGTAGAACGCTGGACCTCCAGGGAAAATAATTTTCTTGTAACTGTAGGTGTGTGTACCTGTTCATTATCTGCAAGGCTTGATTCCCCCTGGAAAAGATGATAAATTGTTGGTCTTGAGGGGGTGCATTAACTCACTCAGGCCGCCAGGGGACTGCTTAGAGCCCTGATGAGGTAATCTACCTAAATGGTCCCTGGTGGGCCACACTAATTAATGCTGAAGTGAACAGTTAATTCACTTGCTTCTCACTGGGGAGCTACACCCATTGCTTTCTTTTCTCTTTGGAACCAAGATGCCTTAGATGTCTCCTCTTTTAACTGTTCCCATCTAGAGACCTGGTGTCTCAATTGCAATAAATCCTTACTGCTTCTATATGCTTTCTCACTTCACTTTTCCCATGTCATCTTCCCCTGCGTTGGCCTTTGCCAGTTTCCCTCCACATGGACATGTACCCTGCATTTTCTCGTTACTCTTGGGCTCTTTTTCTCTCTAAAAGATCAGGATCCCAGGACCAAAATATGTCCTGATGCATACATCTGGTTGGGGAGTGGGGAGCAATTGGCCTAACCTCTCTGGGGAGAAACACAACTTAAGCACCCTCCACATGCCCAAATACTCAAGTGCATATGTGGCACCAGAAGGATCGTAAAACTTTTAACTAAGATAATAAGATTTTACAGGGTTAAATATGGCTTGAAGTTCATGCCTTGAGTAAATGATTTGGCAAAAGGAGCAAAAAGAGAAAAAAAAAGTAAGGTTTTATAGCTACTTTCAGCCTGAGTGGTGGTGTTCAGCTGATTAAAATAGCAAAATGTCTGTATGATTTAGCGAATCACTCCTAGCTCATTCATCTTGGGGGTAGCTTGCCATTTTCATGTGATCTGATGGGAGCAAGTTGTCTCAAAGTATAACTATTTTGTGACAAGATGAGAGGAGAAAATCTCAATAGGCACATTCTTGATTAGAGTTAAGGAACAAAGCAAGCTTAACTTGAGAGGAAACTAAAAGGCAAACAATAGAAGTTTGCCTGCAATGTCACCATTTATGGGAAGCGTCTATCTGAACCTGTCTGTGTAAAGTCACTCGTGGGTTATGGAAGGGTCATGTGTTTGGATCATTTAATCTTGTTACTCTAAACTAACCTTCCTACATTTACTAAACATGATCTGAACCTGTTTTATTAAGAACATGCTTGGATTCCAAAGATTAAATAAGGAAGATGGAATTATGAATTAAATAATAACCTGAACAACTTGGGTTCGCCTTCTGTTTTTCACTTTCCTGCTATTGTTTTGAATATGGCTGTGAGACAAAGAGCTGCTTAGGTCAAGCGCTATAAATTACAGTTTTCATACAATAGTAATCCACTAAAATGATTTCAAAGCCTGATCAAAGTACTTCAAAAAGACTTTTAAAACATTTCCACAGTACAGGGGAAGGGAAATGCTCATTTGGTGCCTTAATTTGTTTCACTTAGTATAGCAAAGTTCGATCTGGGTGTCATACTCACTTTATATAAAATCCAACTCATTGTTTAAATAAATCCAACTTGTTCTTGTTGTTTAATGTATAGGTAAAGGAGATTTAAGTTTTCATCTCCTTAACAAGAACAGCTGAATATTTGGAGTCACTTGTAAGGAAAAGATAATATAGGAACATTTTAAAATAAGCATGCCTTGATAGTATTTAATTGTGATACTCGAGGTATTCGTTAAAACTGTCTAACTCCCTGCAATTAGGATAAAGTGGTGAGGATCTCAGTGGATTTATTTGGCATCTTAATAATAATCATGGCAACAGATATATTTATTTTTTCATCCCTTTTCCCTCATCACTTGGATTTATCCTAAGCTGTCTCATTTTATAGGCAAGGATAATGGGAAGTACACTAGTGATAGCAAAGCTAAGCAAATTCTAGGCTCAACCATATATAAAGATACTGTGGGCCGCTGCAACAACGTCAGGCTCAACTAAAGACTCATGGTATTATGTCAGGGTAATTTTTACTTTTTAAAAGGAAGGTCATATTGAAATGCTGACATGAAATATAACCAAGTCAATTAAGTAATAACAATTGAAGTTCAGAGTTTAATTGAGGGCTGAACATGAATCCAATGACCATTAACCTAAAGTGGTCATTAATTCCCCTGGAAACTGCCTTGGTTAAAGGTATTTCTACAATAACTAGCACTTTTTTTTTCAAAAAAAAAAAAAAAACCCTTGTCATTTTAACATTAAAACTAATTCAGAAATAACATTCAGGAATAACAATTCAGTGGATCTATAGTAGACCTTCTGTATTTTACATTTTTAATTGAATTTCTTCTATAGGACAAATCAAAATTTAGATAAAAAGATAAAACCACCTCTGCAGGAAACCATAGTTTTGTTAAGTAAACAAAGTTATAAGCACCCTTTATTTGACTGCTTTTGTTTTATCTCAGTTGTGATTTCTGTACTTGTTTAATGCAAGATTTCCGACTACACTGTAAGCTCCATGAAAGTAGAAACTACAGTAACTTTGTTCACTTTAGTCCCTAATGCCTAACAGAATTCTGGTGCAGACAGAGCAGGTATTCAATAAGTGTTAAATGAGTAAATGAATGACATGGTTTTATTAAATATGTTATCACTCACTTGCATTAGCAAATAATTAGAACCTTTATCTTTCTCATTTTCTTCATCTGAAAAATGAGTGTGTTTACCAAAAATCGGAGAAAATCATCATGTGTTGATGTTAAAGAATTAATTAATTTAGAAACTCCCCAAAATGTGAAATAAATCAAATTCATCAACAAGAGTGTTTTAGGATGCACACTTAGTTTTAAGGGGTGAATTTACATAACTTTTTGTTGCATTTGCCTTAAAGTTAATCTTAATACATTATTGTTTATGCACTGTTGCTAAATGAGAATATTAAAAATCTTTATTTCTCTTTTAAAAGAAATGGCTTATCTTTATATTTCCATTAAAAAAAAAAACTTTCTCCTCAAATCATGGCAGGGTCCCAAATCAACTGTGTTTCACAAACAGATTTTGGAATATTCAATGGAGTTATTAGATTAACTGCAAATGATACTTTTAATTGCTCCCTTTTATAATGCTGAGTTGATGGCAAAGTGCTTCCTGGCCATAGAAGTGGCTGGCTGGCTCAAGAGAGAAGGGTTATTTGGTCATTTGCCAATAGGATCTGACCTTTGGAGAGATACTGCCCATGAACCGCTCAGTGGGTGTTTCCTTGTTACTCATTAGTTCAGAGTATATTATTATTTGAAAGCCAAAGGCATTTGGCATGTTTCCTCATAATTTGGAAACCTGTAGCACAAAAGGAACTGGAACTTCCACATTTCTTCTTTTTCTGCCAGTTTCCCAGGACTTAATTTGTTGGGGCTCTTTACTGTGTTATTCCTTCCATGAGCTTCTGGACAGAACAGACCCCCAGTACAGATATCACTAAGACCAGGTCTTTGGTTGCAGGTGATAATTCTGTCTTATATTTCCAGCATTAAAACTATTTAAGACACAGATATTTATTGAGTCCCTAATGTGTATTAGAAGTATGTGAGGTGCTGTGGGGAATGTTTTTAATGCAACAAAAGATCCTCTTCTTGAAGAAAAATAAATCATTACTTCTTCAAAATGAAAACAACACAAAATATTTGGAAATTTTAGAAAAGCAAATCACATGAAGGAAAGAGGGAAATCTATGAGGTTTTTAATAAGATATTTTAACCCTAGACTATGGACAGCAAGTAGCTTTCTATTTGCTTATGGTGGCTGCATTCAGTGCTATTAAGCAATTCCAAGGCCAAGTTCAGCTTAGCAGCTAAGGCTTTGATCTAGTTCTTAGAGTAGGCAGTGATCACAGGGATGCCACATATTTTCCATTCCTGCTCTGGGCCATTCATGTTCAGTGCAAGTATAAATAAATTCTAAGCATTTGAAACAGAATTCATACCTGTTCATCGGCCTAAGTAATAGAACAAGCAATAACTTGTTCTGATAGTTCTATAACATCAAGCAAAGTGTCTGTCCATGGCTAAGGTCTGTCTAGTAATACAGATAAGCTAAATATGTCATTGAAATCATAGAAATATGATTTTAAGCCTCAAGATAAACACTAGATGGGCGCAGATAATTATTATTTTCAGTAAATGTCTACAAGTTCAATTATACTATTAATGAAAAACGTTAGGCCTGTATATTTTGGCCCTGCATAAAGACCTTGAAATTCGAAGATCATATTAGTAAATTTTACACATTTCTAGCTTTGGAGATTTTTTTTCTTTTTTTTTTTTTTTCTTTTTTTTTGCGGGGTTGGGGTGGTTTTTTTTTTGTTGTTTTTTTTTTCTCCCACTCAAACCAGGCTAGGAATTCAAGGTGAGTTAAACACTCTGCCTCCTTTATCTTTCATGGCCTTTATATCATCTGGGTATCAATTTTCTGCTTAGTACAGCGCATTTTTATAAGGTAGTGATTGTATATAATAGTGGTTTGAAAATATGTTCCCAAAAAGAAGTGTAAAATATTTTCAAGGACAGAGAAGATTGTATGCTTTACATGGTAAGACAATTTTGTTAATATATTTACCATTAAGCTATAAATACTTTTGCCAGAACCTTTTAATTGTATCAGTTCATTAATTCTGGCAGCTAAAATAATGACAATCATTGCACATGGAAAATTAGGTAAAAATCTAAAAGTATTATATTTTGCACTAATTTGAATAGAAGAATCCATCTTGGTTTCAGAGTTACAATTTTTAAAAAATAAAATTTTCAATAAATGAAAAAATAGCAGAGCAACCTAACAGAGGATAATAGAAAAGCAGAACAATGAAAGATGGCAAAGTGCCCATAAGCACATTGCATAATGATGTAAAACTCAGTCTTTTGGTAAATTACTTTCATCTTTCTTACTTCCCCATTATCCTTGAAAATATTTCCCAATGACAAATGAGTTAAAAATGGCAAAATGGGGGCATAGAATGAGCCAAGAAACTCATGTGAAAATCGAATTACATTTTCAGTTTATTTCTTGACAATTCCCTGAAAGATACTAATTGCATCTTTGAGCCATTAGCGAAGGTGAGTTTGACTCACAGACTCAGAATTTTATCAAAAAATTGGGAGATTTTATTTAATAGGGAGTCAGCAAGGCATTTTTTTTTGTTTAAAAAAAACTCATCTTCCTACAGAAACAGTTTTTAGTTTTTAATGAACTTAAAAACAGAAAAGCTACCATTTCAAAATAAAAACAAGATCCCCAGTCATATAGATGTTTACAGTGATAATATTTATCTAAGCAACATACATACATGTTCAGTTGTAAGATGTTAACTAAATTTCTGTGACAAGCTTTTAAGAAAAATACTAAGAACATTATAAAGTTAATGCAGAGTCCTAAGTATAATCTAGTAGTGACTAAGTTTTTCTGAAGTCTTCACTTTAGATGCTATTATTTCTAGCACAAGTAAGCAGGCAGAGTCTTTCATGTGCTCCAACACTGGAATCTTTGGTTGCTACCCTACCAGCTGGTTTGCAAACAACAAACCAACAACTTTAAGAACGTTTTACGTGAACAACTTGCAAACCCAAGAGATGGAAAAACCCTAAGAATGCACAATTGTGAGCATTTATAACCATCAAAACTGGCTGAAGACTGTTCATGACACTCTTCCGAGATGAGACCTCAAAGCAGTATAGTTCAAAACAAAAGGTTTTAACAAAAAATTGGCATAAGCATAATTTCTCCACCAATTTGTGTCAACCATTTAGTAAACTTTTTCACTTGAAAAAAATGCACTAGAAACCCGGCCACCATGTTTCACTGTCTCAGTTAATATTCACAATTACAGTAGCCACAGCTCAGGATACAGCATCACCAATGCTACCCAGAGTCAGTTTATACTAAAATTAAGTTCTTTACACCAAGTAAATGGCTGTCCATGACCACTGGCTAATGTACATATGAACTAAAATTTCTAGATTTGGGGAGAAACAAATGCTGCTCTGATCATCTGCTCTGCTGCTTCTGTTCCTCAATTCATGCTTAGAAACCTTTCATGTTACCCTTGGTTTTGTCAGGTTGCTTACCTGTTGGGGTTTGGGCCTGCTGCCCCTCCCACTAGAAGAGGCTGCCTGCTGTGCTGCCTTCTGCTTTAACTTTGTCCAATCAAATGTGTAGTCATATTGATGGCTCAGGGTCCTGAAAAGAATGCAGAATAGCTGCCTCAGATACATGTAATCTGGGGCTTTCTCTAAGTGTAGCCCACGACAATAGCTTAAGTATATGGCAAATTCTGCAGCAAACCCCTTACAAAAAACAGGAGTAGACATCTTCTTTTCACTAATCTTTTCATATTTTTGTTTCTCTGTTGCAGCCTTTAGCCCTTGCCATGGCAGGCTGGTTCTATTAAAATACATCAAAACATATTCTAACGATTCCATGTCATCCCGGCGACTCTGCTCAATACTAAGATGTGCATAGCTAGCATATAGGGCAGTGCCAGTGAGGTTTTTATCTTCTCTGTATGGTATGTGTTGCCTTGTCCTGTTGTCTCCGTACGTTTTGGCCAAACCAAAATCAATACGGAATAACTTACTACAGTGACGCCCAATACCCATTAGGAAGTTACCTGGTTTAATGGCTCTGTGTATAAAATTCTTTGTATGCACATGTTCAATTCTACTGATCATCTGGTCAGCTAATATAAGTACAGTTTTCATTGTGAACCTTCTTGAACAGAAATTGGTCTTCGAGGCTAGGTCCCAGAAAAATCCATGACTAGTACATTATAGTCTTCTTCCTGACCACACCACCGTATGTGGGGGATGCCAACCCCACCTTGAAGCATCTTATAAAGCCTGCTCTTGTACAGCAACTGGGGATGCCTGGCCCTGAGATTCTGGCTTCACTACCACTTCTTCACCGTTGGTGATGCTGATCGCCAGACAGATGTCTCCGAAGGAGCCACACCAGATCTTCCAAAGCAGTTTATATTTCCTTCCGACAATGACTTCTGCTACTAGCCGTCCTGAGAGACGAAGACGGAGGCTGGGCCAAGCCTACCGTGGAAGGCGGCAGGAAGCGGAACACGGAGGCCTTTCCCGGCGTCCAGGGCCCAGATGCCGGCGAAGGGAACTTGATGCCCGCTGCTCGGTCAGGATTTTTTGTTTTTTGGTGGGTTGCCTGCCAGGCCGCAGTTTGTGAGGGCTTCTAGCGGTTACCAGGCTGGGCCACCTGTTCTGGGCAGCCGCCGCTGCCTCGCTTTCGCGGCGACGTCCGGGCTGGAAAAGGGGCGCGGTGAGCTGGGGAGCGGTACCGCTGCCACCACTGCCGCCGGCTCCGGCCCAGAGGAACCCCTGTCACTCCGCCGACGACGCCATCTTGTTACTCCAGCTCCAGCCAACACAAAATGCCCCCAGTACCCGGGAGTCGCTTCTTCACGGCGCAGAGCATTCTGGGAAAGGGATCTCCGGCGCTTGCTCCAAAGGATCCGCCTCATCGACTCAGAATTTGAGAACTGGAAGGCGCCAGAGGCTTCAGTTTACAGATGCGAACATTGAAATCTGGAGAGGGCAGGTGACTTGTCCAAGGTCACATAGCTAATAGGAGGCAGGACCAGAATCTACACCTCCTAACTTCCTGTCCACTGCCCTTTCCTTCATAGGGTAAATATTTTATTCCAAGGAATTTCCAATCCCATAAGTTATGTTGACTATTTACAAAGTAAAAGGTCCTGGTATATTTTTAATGAACATTCTGAACCTTACTGTTTTGATCCTGCCCAGATCTCTCTATGGTGGAAATCAGCTGAGCATTTTGACAGAAACAGTTTTCATTTTATCAGTACTTTACTATCCTAAAATCCTTAGCGTTTGATGACAGTCATTTTCTATACATTGCCATGAGCCTAAGGATGCGCCACTAAGAATGAATTTGGAAGGACTGAAGACAATGTTTTCCTTTGGTCAATTTTTATATTGACTTTTCTTCTACTAGAAAAAAAATCCACAGATATTATGTTTACCATCTTCTCTTCCTGTAAGGATAAGGTAATATTTAAACCAACAGTAATTCATGAACATCTACTGATCATCACCAGGAATGACCAGTATATAGTATTCTAGAACTGCAGGCAGTAGAGCCTAGTAGCTAAGACACAAGCTTTGACGAGAGTCTGGAATCCCCGCCTCTGCACTTAGATATAACCAAACTCTCTAAAAGCTTCAGTTTCTTCATTTGTAAAATTGAAATTATGCCCATCACACAGGACTATTATGATAGTTAAATAAGATTAGTGCCTAATACATCATAAAGCATAGCTCTAATAAAACTAGTATCGTATATTATAGTTGTATTATGTGTTATATAATTATAATTATATTACTACACCCATTGAAGATTCTACTTGAACGATATACAGCATTAAAAATGTGTGTTTCCTGTGTTAACATAAAAATCACTATAAGGTGTGTAGCTTGGCTTATTATTGCTTTTCTAAAGCTCATTTAGGAAAAGCCGTTTCCCAAAACTTAAGAGACAGGCAGAACAAGATCCTCCTTTGAGAGTAGGCATATGTTTAATTGATTGTTTTAGCAGACAGATGTCTGGTTTAACATTCCTCTGCTCGGAGGAGAGGCTCAGAGACAGTGAGCCCATGTTTCTTTTGATAGTGACTGAAGCCTTTGCCATAAATACAGCTTCAGCGGCGGCACAGCACAGGAACCAGCCAGGACTTCCACATCTGACTGACGGCTCAAATCCACCATGCACAAGATGAGCCCCCTAAAGGTGCATAGGTTTGTCATACTATAAAAGCTTTCTTTAAGAGGATTGAAATACCTTCTCCGGGTCATTGTTAATTCTTAGTTGTGAAATACCTTCTTCAGGCCATTCTTTTCAGTAAAAGAAAGCATAAAATGCTATTCGAATTTGATCTTTGAAAAAACAAAAAGGCAAAGCAAAAGGAATTTGGGGAAATCACTAGTTTGTTCCTGGATTCTTCCTCTGATTGATGACTGTGACACTTTTTGGGGTGGCTTTTTAAAAGGACATGATTTTCGACAGCGCACCACTCCTAAACATAAACCTCCTTAGGTCACAGGCAAGTTGTATAATTTCTAAACAATTGAACCAAGTACTGATGCTCCCCTCACAAAACACAGGCCAGTGATGTTGGAGGCAGATTCTGAATCAGCTCTCCTAGGCAGCTGAAAACACTGTTACAAAAGTGCCAGATATCGAAAAATGTGGCTTCTCTCATCTGGGGGCTTCAGAACATTCTGCAAACAATGAACTAAGCTTCCCATCTAAGTTCCAGTTAACTAAGCTGCCAGTTAGATAAGTGGTCTTTTGTTGCTTACAGAGGACTTAATTAATGTTGTTTTGCTTCTTGTAGAAGTTGTTTATTTATTTACTTTACAACATTAAAAAAAACTTGAAAGAACACTTACACTGAAGAGAATGATTTCTCCCTCCATAATATATGCTATCTGAAAAATAAAAAAATTTAAAAATAAATATTAAAATGTGTTTTCACTCAACCACAAATATTAAATTGTAGTACAAACTGTAGCTGGACACCGTGGCTCATGCCGATAATCCCAGCACTTTGGGAGGCTGAGGTGGGCAGATCACTTGAGGTCAGGAGTTCAAGACCAGCCTGGCCAATATGGTGAAACCACATCTCTACTAAAAATAAAAAAATTAGCTGGGCGTGATGGTGTGCGCCTGTAGTCCCAGCTACTTGGGAGGCTGAGGCACGAGAATCACTTGAAGCCGGGAGGCAGAGGTTGCAGCAAGCCAAGATCACATCACTGCACTCCAGCCTGGGCAACAGAGCGAGATTCTGTCTCAAAAAAATAAAATTAATAAATCAATAACTAAATTGCCCAGACCTACCTATATTCAGCACTCAGAGACTGTCTTTTCTTAGCTTGTTAGTAGTATCTCATGAAACACTAAAAGACAGGGATACCAAGTTGAGGCATATCGGTAGGCTCTTTCAGATGTACTTTCCAAACTTCCAACCTCAATGGGTGGATGAGAACATCTGAAAGAAAACTGGTGGTGTGTGCTGTAACATTGTCCTCAATGCGGTGCCCTCAATAGCTCCTTCTATTGCAAATGTGTTGCGTAAATTATGAAAGGGGGAATTAGAGAGGAAAAAAAAATTACCTCTTTTAACTCAAAATAATAAAAGTTCAGCAGAACAGAAGTTACAGTCCTCAGGAATAACTTTGCAATGGACCCATTTAGCATGATAGAATTCGTGGTATAAAGATAATCCAGACTCTTTTGTTAACTGAATTTGAAAATTTCAAATTAATTTGCATCAGATTCAACCTGGTACCCTATCTTGTTAAGAATATTAAGCCTGACACAACTGTCCTGAAATGGCTTGATCTGATTATTAACTAAAATTGATCTGAGTTTACAATGCAATGAAGTCGAATTACAGAGTTGCCAAAATAATCAGTTCATTCATTCTTGGAGATGTGATGAGGAGATGTGATGAGGAAGGGCTTCTTGTTGGAGATGTGATGAGGAAGGTCTTCCTGACTGCTGTGGGAACCATAACCCCCCATGTGCTGAAATTGGAGGCTCACTAGAGACAGCTTGATTGGCCCTCATCTTCTAGGGCTGGGAGTCAATATCGCCACTTTCAGAGGGCTCGGGTCAGTTCCAGAGCAGCTAATAGGCCCTCAAAATGAAAACCCAGTTAGGGAGTTATCTGTTCTCGGATGCCTACGACAAAGAATGTGTGTCTACGCAATATTTCATCTACAATTTATTGTCTACAGAAACCATTGACACACATACATATGCACACACACTCCTTTATCCTGTGTAGCAGAATGCATTTTAATCACGAGTTTGGAGGGAGATGCTCAGCATCTTCACAGCACAGGTGAACTGGGCCAATGATGAGCATGTGATACTGTTGTGACTGTGACACCCCTTGTGAAGTTTCATAGAAAGCTTTTCTTCCCTTTACTGTCATCCCCTTCCTTTTGATATAAGGCTGGGATGGTTATAGCTGCAGTGGCCATCAAGACAATGAGGAAAAAGATAAGAAACCACTAGAGCCACTGAGCCCATGTCAGCATTGCCAACCCTCAGTCTCCTTACTATGTGAGAAAAATAAACTCCTCTTGTTTCAATTATTATTTATTAGGTATTCTGTTACTTGCACCCAAAAGCATTTCTAACTGACAAAGGAATCTCGTGGCTTTCTAGAATAGAGCCGTTGGTAATTTCTTATACTGCATGGTGGGAGAGATCCAGTTGAAATGTCTAACAAAGTCACTGATTGCTCAGACATATCCAGAAACACTGATTTCTATGCAATCTGAAACTCTTAAGAGTGCTGTGATGGAAGTTAACTTCCCTTGGAGAGAAGAGGGACCCAATAATTTATTATGGAGCATCACCATCAAATTCAGTCTATAGTAGGATTCTGTGAAAATCTGTCAAGTCCCTGTGCCAGAACTGAAGTCTTCAAAGGCATCATTATTAGTATTGAGGTCAGAATTTTAAAATGAGTTACGGAAAGTAAAAGGTCCCCATAGAGAACTATGGACAGAAACCCTTGGCCACATATACAATAATTTTGGGATAACCCTTTCCTTTTCCCTCTCTACTCCCCACCTCCAAAAAAGAACACCATGTTCACTGAATTATTCAGTTGAATATATTAGCCAGCTTTCTATTTTGCCAGAACATCTAAAATGTTGCAATGGCAACTTAAGTACTTAATACACATCTCATTCAAATGGGTGTGATTAGCTATTAAAGAAGAGGTAAAGCCTTGTCATGGAGTCAAGGAGCACTGGCACCAGATACCTGGGCTTCAATCACAGATCCAGCTCTCACATGTGGTCTGGGTGATGCTAGTTGCTTTGTGTCCTTGTGCCGCAGTTGTCTCATATGTAACAATGGAGATAATAAGTACCTCTTGTGTGTGAATTGTAAAGATTAATGCATTTAATATAGGTAGAGTATTCATAACAGAACCTGACACCTTATAAACACTTGATAAGTATTAGCTATTGCTATTACCCCTTTTCCAGATGGGGTCATTGAAGCTCAGAGAGGTTAGGTAGCTTGTCCAAGATTTCCTATCAAGTGAGTAGTAAAACTATTTCAAAATGTTCCTCTAGTTTACATAATGTTATTATAATTTATCTTTTATGCTATTTTAGAAAATGTGGTAAACATTATTAGTGCTCACCGATATTCAATTTTCCCCAACTTCCAGAACGTACAAGAGACTACACAATTTCCAGCCCCCTCGGGGCCACATTACAAATTCTAGCTAATGAAATGTGAGTGGATGAGACCTGTATGTGTCAGGGAGACAATGAGAAACATTGCAGGATTCTTCATTCTTTCTCTTCCCTTGCTGTAACACCCAACCAAAGTTCCAGAAGTGGAATCTCCATCACCCTGGAGCACAGATAAACTAAATAGAGCAACCTACATACCACCACCACCATCCTACAGCAGTCCTTTTAAAAACAGCAAGAAATAAACCTTTATGTGTTAAGCATTGAGATTTGGGAATTATTACCATAGCATCAGCCTGGTCTATCTCAACTAATAAAGTTTCCAAATATTGTATAACAGAAAAACCAGAGTATTGACTTAATATTCTATTTGATTAATATGACATTATCCCAGTGGCTCATTGATAACTCTTGTTTTTTTAGGGGATGGGGGTTGGGGTGAGGTTCATCTGGCATTATAGCAATGTTATAATGAGCCATAAGGAAAACTTAATGTACATTGTTCTACAGTTTAATTTTCTATGATAAGTAATAATCATGCTGCAAACCTTCAGGACAGATATAAATATTATGAATATCAACAGCTCATAATTGTAGTATTTTAGAAAGCCTTAATGCTATTGTTGCTTAACATTTTTTTCAGGATATTAGAGAAAAATTTATTTTAAAATTATCATGGCCTTTTGAGGTTTAGAAAGGCATTTTAGCTTAACCTGCATGTAAGCAATCTTCAAGAAATCATAATATAAAATGTTTTTATTTCCCTTAACCTAGAACATACAAATTTGAATCTTAAAAATAGATTAGTTTCCTAAGACACAGTTAAGAAAATGAAAGCATAAGCGACAGACTGGGATGAAATATTTGTGAATTCTAGCTGATTAAAAACTTGTATCCAGACTATTTAAAAACTCTCAATACTCAGTGATAAGAAAACAAATAACCCAGTAAAAAATAATGGGCAAAAGATCTGAATAGTCATTTCACCAATGAAGAGATGTGTTGTGTAAGTACATAAAAAGATACTCAGCATCATTAGTCATTAGTGAAATACAAATGAAAATCAGTGTGATACTACTACATACCTATTAGAATACCTTATATTAAACATTGACATTACCAAATGTTGAGGGAAGATGTGGAGCAACTGGAACTCTCATACATAGCTGGTAGGAATGCAAAATGGTTAACTTGGTTAAACAACTTGGCATTTTCTTATAAAATTAAATACACAGTTACCTTATAACCCAGCAATTCCCCTAGACATTTACCCAAGAGATATAAAGACAAATGTACTCACAAAAACCTCTTCACAAGTATTTATAGCAATGTTATTCACGAATGCCAAAAACTGGAAACAAACCAAATGCCCACCACCTTCTGAATGAATACACAAACTGTGGTACATCCATACGACTGGACACAACTCAGTAATAAAAAAGAACCAACCACAGATGCATACCCCAACATGGATAAATCTCAAAAGACTTATGCTGAGTGAAAGAAGCCAGATTCAAAAGGCTATATACTGTATGACTCCATTTATACAATATTCTGGAAAAGGAAAAACTGTAGGAACAGAAATCAAAGCAATAATTGCCAGGGGTTGGAGATGTGGTGGAAGGGAGGAAATTGACTACAAAGAAGCATCTGAGAACTTTTTAAAATGTTGTAAATATTCTCCCTCTTAATTCTGGTGGTTGCACACTGTATAAATGTGTTAAAATCATAGAACGCTGTGTGCCAAAAATGAGTGAATTCATAGTAAATTAAACCTCAGTAAAACACCAAAAAGTCAAACAAATGTAAAATTTTAAAAATAGATGATTAATAGTTTCAAATGAATTCTTCAAATTTTAGTAATGTTCTGACAGTTATAAGTTAAGCTTTTTTAATGCAATTCATTATATATAAAATGTTATCTATATTAATTTATTCAATTCATACTAACTCCACTTGAAATATGTATATTCAATACATTAAACAATAAAGGCAAAATGGTCTAAGGGCCAAAATGTAAAAGAGTAAACTGTATTCAAGACAACCAGAAAAAGCAAAATATATATCTTGCTTTAAAGTTTCAGAAAAAAAAGTCGTTCAGTACAGTTCAACAAATATTTATTCAGCATATATTGTCTCAATCTGTAAAATAGGCAGCTTTGCACATCTTAATGGCCCCAAAGAGCCGTACTGAATTCTCAAATCTACATTACTTTAAAGTAAGTTAGAAAATACCTTGATGATATTACAGAATCCACTTTCTTAGAATAATACCTGGCCCATAATATGCAAATATATGCATTAGCTATCTTATTATTTAAATTTCTTCCACTCACCATTATTATGCAAGTTTAATAATATCTGTTGAAGTTGCTTTTGTTAATGCTTACCCAGCAGCCACTCATCACCACTGCCACACTTTCTTTCTGCCCCAAGGTCACTTTTGTTTAGGTGTTCCCTGTCCCTTAGATGGCCATGTACTTTCTCAAAGGAAAAGAATACCAATCCCAGCCCCAAGGGACATGTCATGATTACTTTAAGCCAGTCATGGCGCCCTCCTTTCCTTACCATTAATTGGTGTAGCGCAGGCATATGATGCAAATTGGATGAAACCAAATAGAAAGTCTTCTGGAGGGCTTCTGGGTAAGGTATTCTTTGCTGATCAAGAACCACAAAGGGAGAAATAACCTCTCTTCTACCGTTTGTGGTAGCCTCTGGATAAAATGTGGGAACTGCTACAGAAATCCAGCAACCAGGAGCAGTGCTAGACTGCAGAAGAGCCAACTCACTGAAAATGACAAGGCAGAAAAATGAAAGAAGCATGGCATGGTGCCTCCTGCCTGTAATCCCAGCACTTTGGGAGGCCAAGGCAGGAGGGTTGGTTGAGCCCAGGGGTTCAAGACCAGCCAGGGCAACAGGAGGAAACCCTGTCTCTACAAAAAAAAAAAAAAAAAAAAAAATTAGCTGAGCATGGTGGTATGTGCCTGTGGCCACAGCTACCAAGGAGGCTGAAGTGGGAGAATCAACAGCCCCGGAGGTGGAGGTTGCAGTGAGCCAACATAGCACCACTGCCCTCCAACCTGGGCAACAGCGCCAGACCCTGTCTAAAAAAGTTAACTAATTAAATAAATTTAATTAAAACGGAAGAAGCCTAAGACTCTCCTGATGTCCCTGAGTTGCTGCATCAATCCCAGAGCTCTCCTACCTCCACATCTCCTGTCATCTGAGATGATACATTTTCTTTACTCCTTAAGCCAGTTGGGTCAGGTCTTTCTGTTATTTGGAGCCAAAAACGTCATAACTGATACATCTTACAACACATACATTGTTTTTCATGGGCTGGTGGGGGAGTGGGAAGCTAAGATCACAGAAAAGGAATCAGGGGATGCCACATTTATTTTTCAGTCCTTGAACATACAGAATAATATTTATTTTAGTTGTTAAAAATAAGGATAAGATACTAATCTAAAATGTTGATAATAGGGGAAACTGGATGCAGGGTATATAGAAACTCTATGTTCACAGCTTTTCTGTAAATCTAAAACTGTTAGAAAATAAAAAGGTTATTTGCAAAAAGTGATAAAACATAACACAGTAGATACACAAAAAACAGTTTTTAAATTGAAATTCATGTATAGTAATATTTTACGTGTGAGCAGCTTTTATGGCAAAATTTCTTTACTTATATAGTCATTTCCATGCATATCCCTGCAGAGTTAAAGCACTTCCTAAAAATGTGAGGGAGAACAGGAATTACTGTGTCCATTCAATAGATAAGAAAACAATCATACTGGAGAGATAAAGGGACCTGCAGGAGGCCACACAGTAATTAGTGACAAAGCCGAGAATAGACCTGACCTCCCGTACAGACAACTTTGCTTTTTCCTCTTTCTCCTCTTAAAATAGGAAGACTGTTTTACAAAGCTCATGGAAACAGAAAATTTTCAATTTGGTGGAAACTATTCAGACTATCTGATCACAGAGTGATAATTCAAATGCTATGAGGTGAAGAATTTTTTTTCTCTCTTAATTTTGAAAAGAACGTAACTGGAAAATCAATTCATTGAGCAAAAAACTCATTATACCAAGCACCCCAAACACCTCAACTTTCACCAAACTTTAGCAACTTACAGTATATACACAGTATGCTTAATTTCAATGAAAAGATGACTTTATACAATTCTATTTCTTAAATAAAACTAATCATATTCATTAGAATAAATGTATAAACAATGGGCAAAATTATCATATATGTCTCTTTCAACTACTTTGCTAAATATAAAACATTCTTATTCTGAAAGCCTTATTCATTTAAATTTTTTCACATAAATTACATGATGTGATGAAGTATAAGCCGAATATTGTCCAGTGAGGTCAAATGTGAATTCCTGATGGGCTGTATAAAAACTTTGCCTAGTGTCATACTGGAACACAAAGACTCCTTTGATTATTTAAAAAAAAAAAAAGGAAAAGGAAAAAAGGCAGAAGATTATATCTACCAGAAGGGTCTGAAGGAAAATTAAGGCTAGAACATTAATAACTTTACTCAACAAAAAACTAGTAGATCATACCAGAGACCATCAAGTGTTCTCCCTGCATTTTAAGGAGAGGCAGACAACTGTCATTCTGTTGTGATAGGCAGCTGAAAGAGATCTATACCTCCACAAAGCATATTGACAGAAGATTGATTAATGACAGTGAAGAGAGCTTTGCTCTTGACATACTTCATGGTCTGTGATTAGGCCAGTGGGCTCAAGAGTGGGGAGCATTAATCCAAGAGTATATGTAGAAAAGGTATATTGGAACCTCTATTTGCTTTTTAATCTTAAAAAATAAAAACTTAATTTTACTAATATTTAATATATTTTACTAATTTTACCAATATTTTCCAATATTTGTAAGTAAATACTAACAATTTATAAACAATTTGTAAATAAATGCACAGAGTTTAAGGGTGTGTGCACAATTTTTTCCCCTGACAGCAGTATGTGACCAATAACAGCAAGGATCTATAGGTACCATCTATGAGTGTCCACACTCACTTAATACAAATTACACACTCACTTTGACATGGCCGTCCAAATATATTGATCTGCTATGTCTTAAGTACTTCCAAGGCACATACTCACTTTTCAGATGTCTAGTCTCAACCTCGCAGTGATGTACTATTGTAGTCTAGGTACCACAATAACAGAGAGCATACTATAGTTTAAGTGTGATGTGCCATTTTGCAAATGCCTAAGTATTACATTTAGAAGATTAATATACTACACCACAGGAGAGTAAAAATAAGAAACCAACTGACTTTGTAATTATTAGATCCACTGGTCAGTAGTGCTATGGTGGCAGATACTAAAATAGGAAGACAGACTATAAATAAGCCAACCAATGAATAAGCATGTCAGTGTTAAATAGTGATAAATGCAGTGAAGAAAAGAGAATAGATGTGAGAGAGGCTGGGCACAGTGGCTCATGCCTGTAATCCCAACACATTGGGAAGCCAAGGCAGGAGGATTGCTTGAGCCCGGGAATTTGGGACCAGCCTGGACAACATGATAAGACCCCGTTTCTACAGAAAATTAAAAAAATTCACCAGGCATGGTGGCACACACCTGTGGTTTCAGCTACTTGAAAAGCTGATGTGAGAGGATCACTTGAGCCCAGGCGGGCAACAGAGCTGATCTCAAAAAAAAAAAAAAGAAAGAAAGAAAGAAAGAAAGAAGAAAGACAGAAAAATAAATATTGTAAGTTGAAATGCATTTTTTTTTTTTGAGATGCAGTCTCACTCTGTTGCCAGACTGGAGTGCAGTGGCACAATCTTGGCTCACTGCAACCTCCGCCTCTCGGGTTCAAGTGATTCTCCTGCCTCAGCCTCCCAAGTAGCTGGGACTACAGGCAGTGCCATCACGCCCAGCTAATTTTTGTATTTTTAGTAGAGATGGGGTTTCACCATGTTGGCCAGGATACTCTCAATCTCTTGACCTTGTGATCTGCCCACTTTGGCCTCCCAAAGTTCTGGGATTACGAGCCACTGTGCCCAGCCTTGAAATGCATTTTATCTACCTAACCTACTGAACAACATAGCTTAGCCTAGCCTACCTTAAACATGCTCAGAACACTTACATTAGCTGACAGTTGGGCAAAATCATCTAACACGTAGCCTATTTTATAATAAAATGTTCAGAATGGCTGTATGGATACTTGAAGTATGGTTTCTACTGAATGCCTATTGCTTCTGAATCATTGCAAAGTAAAAAAAAAATCATAAGTAGAACCTTCATAAATTGGGGATTGTCTGTATATTTTACCAAAATAAAAAAATTAGGTTTAAAGAATAAAAAGAGAGACCAGGCAAGAAATGATGGTAGCCTGACCTAGGTTAGTAAAAGCGGATAGATATAGAATGTATTTTGGAGGTAGGACCTGGAGGACTTTTGGATAGATCAAGGGAGGCAAAGAGGAGGAAAAGTGAGAAGAAAACAGCACTCAAGAGTGACTTCTAGGTTTTTAACTTGAGCGTGTGGTTAGATGGTGGTTCCATTCACAGAGCTGAGGAAGACCTGGGGCTTGTGATGGTGGTGAAGAACAAGTGGAGGAGAAATCTAGAGTTCTGGATATAGTAAGTTTGAGATGCCTACTGCCATACAACTAAATGCAGGTGTCAAACTGATAGTCAAAGAGTAAGTCTGGAGGTCAGAGGGAAGGGGGACTGTCCTGGAGATATGATCCTGGAAGTCATTCATATATAAAGACCTAAGAAGAGAATGTAGTGAAAGAAGTTGGCCTTGCCATTATACTTGGCTTGAAAGTTCAGAATATATTATATAATCCAAGAAGATAGAATATCTTTTTTTTGTTTTGTTTTGAGATGGAGTCTCGCTCTGTCGCCCAGGCTAGAGTGCAGTGGCATGATCTCGGCTCACTGCAACCTCCGCCTCCCAGATTCAAGCAATTCTCTGCCTCAGCCTCCTGAGTAGCTGGGATTACAAGCGCCCACCACCACGCCCAGCTAATTTTTGTATTTTTAGTATAGACAGGGTTTCACCATCTTGGCCAGGCTGGTCTTGAACTCCTGACCTTTTGATCCACCTGCCTCAGCCTCCCAAAGTGCTGGGATTACAGGCGTGAACCACCACGCCCAGCCTGATAGAATATCTTTGAACATAAAATACTTAAACAATGATTTTGTGTGTGAACAAGAGAAAGTTGGGTAAGATGAGAAGAAAATAAAGTCTTCATAAAGCCCCTGAAGAATTCCCAACTTCTCCAACTCTGGTGAGTGGTTTTGTATAAATGCTTACAGTCTTTAATATTTCTTCCACCTCTTTTGTATTTGCTTTGTAATGATAACTAACTTTGCTTATGTAGATATTGGCTTTTCAACTAATATGTCCGAAGGTGAAGAACATGTGTAGTAATAACTACACTGCTGCAATTAGCACAATGCCCTATACATGGAAGACACTCAATATCTATATCCACTGATGGACTAATACCATAGGGAGACCACTAAGCTAGTTCTCCAGTAAGGACAAGAGTTTCTTGTCCTGAGGAAAATAGCAGGATAGAATGTGATCTTGTAATTATTGACAATTTTTTTCAGGGGCAGCATCTTACTGTTTGTGCCTAAATTGCCTCAGAAAAAGAAAACAGTCTAAATTATTAAAATGAAATGGCAAAATCAGGTCATTGCCACTTTTCACTGTGAACTGAATGTGTTTGAAACAATAGGAACTTGAAAGGTTACTCATTAGTAAAGATTTTATTTAATTAAAAAAGTATCTTTGATGATCATAAAGTGATGAGCAGGACAATCTCTGCATCAATGTCCTCTGCTGTTCCATTTCAAGTCAAATTCAAAACATGTCAGCCATACTCATCATTCACACTCACACTCATTCACTCCACCAACGTTCACTAATTAACTGCATGAACCAGGTATGCATCATTGACTTACCTTTAATTTTCAAGTAACTCATTGTTATGTTCACAGTCTGGTTTCCTTGTGTGTAATGTGAAGAGGAAAAGACATTTTCAGGATCTTAGTGCCTGTAGATAATACACAGAACAAAAGTAAGGTTTCCTCCAAATCAGAATTTATTAAGTTGGGAAACATTTAAATATTACATGATGGAAAATTATTGATTTGTAAGTAAATAAAGCATTCCAACATGACTGAAAAATTTCTCCTAGGTTAAAGATTTGGGTGATGACATATGTCAAAAGCAGATACTTTACTAATGACATTAAAACATCTAGAGAAGGAAATGGCCCTTCTGAAGAGTCATAGTGAAAGTTGACTGGAAGTCACATTGAGTCAGAAGTAAAGCAGCTGGCAGTGGGTGACCAGCACAGCCAAGGGCTAGAAGGCCAAGTTCTCACAGCCAGCCCATCAGGTCCCACTGGTAGGTCTTTGCTACTGGAGGTGAATGCATCTGGTTAGCAAGGCCATTGAAATTTGAATCATATGACTAATCTCCCATGTTCTGATTCCATACATTTCAAGCCTATTTCTCATTACAATTTAGATTCTTATTTAGATTTTCCTTTGCCGGTGAGAAAGGCTTCTTATTATATATTTTATTTTAGCATTCTGATTTACATATCAGGCTCATGTGAGCTTGGTACATGTGAGTCTCAGGATGCTGAATAGGTCAATTTCAGAGCCTGCAAATCTGAAAAGGCTGTACTTTAAATTCATCAAGATGAATGCCAAACTGTGAGGTTGTTTGGCAGGCAGCCAGCTAACCTCCCCCAAGCAACACCAAACCATGGTGCAGTTGCAATTGCAAGCCTTAACAGAATTTTAAAGCAGTCTTGGTATAAATAATCTTACCATGTCTGTTAGTAATACTTCAACTTTGACACTTTCTTTTTTCCTCAACAGGTAATCTAACTTCTTGGGTTTTTATTGTGTTCTATTTTGGATTTTTTTAAAGGCATAAATGGAGAAAAGTAGTCATAATTTCTGTTTCACCTTGAGACTTATTTCCTACAAATCCAGGAGGCACTTCATGCCTAACATGCAGATCTTTAAGCCCAGGGTCCCAGTTGCTACATACCCTCCTAAAACTGGTGAAAATCATCATTTTCTCACCCTAAGAAACCTCAGAATAAATACCAGCAAAAGTTTGCGAGATTGCCCCATGCACAAGGTTAAAAACACAAGTAGGAGATCTCAATACTGCAGCTGAGAGGTCATGTAAGTGTGATAGAGCAAAAACAAACCAGCCTATACCTTCGGATTTGCGAGTGAATTCTTCTAATGAGAGCTGTCAGATGCTTGTTACTACAAAATAAATGCCTTTTGGCTGCCTTTTTTTTTTTCTCTTCGTCATGATTAAAAAGAAAGCAAAACTGTAACACAATTCTTAAACACATTTTTAAAAGTATCATCATTGCTAATGCTTTTTTTTTTTTACAATTCAGTTCATCACTGCAGGCAAATCCGTTTCTCATTCATAAATTCCCTGATTGTCAAAACAATGTAGATAATCGTTTATCATAATGTAATATATGCTGGAAAGCAATCATAACATAAAGAAGACTTTCTCTTATGTAAAGGACAGCCTATTTTAATGTATTTTAAAGGCAAGCCCTGATTGGCTATTCACTAATTTGTTGCTATGAGCAACATAATATTTTATTTTGGAAACCTTCAGGATTTCAGTTGCTCTGCAGTTTTGTGTCTGAATTTGTGAACTATTTTCTTCTCTCTGTCTCTTTCTCAGCTTTGGTGCTTGTTGTTTTCCAGGTAGGAACATTTAATATTTTATCTAAATATATTCCTGTTTAGAATTGTAAAATAATGTATAACATCCATGAATCACATAAAGGTATGTAGATTTTTACTTAGCATGTTTGAATCCCTAGTGGCAGACAAGGAAAACAAACCGGTTGACTTACCCCAGACAGAATTTATTGATAGCACATTGGTTTCCAAGGACTGCTGTAACAAAATACCATGAACTAGGTTGCTTAAAACAATAGAAATTTACTATCTCACAGTCCTTCCTTGCCTCTCCCAGCTTCTGGTGTTTCCCAGCAATCCTTATCCTTCCTTGGCTTGTAGATCGATCACCCCAATCGTTGCCTGTGTAGTCACGTGTCATTCTCACTGTGTATTTGTGTGTTTCTTCTCTTCTTATAAGGATTCCAGTCATATTGGATTATAAATCCATTCTAATTTAGTATAACCTTATCTTAATTTGATTATATCTGCAAAGACCTTATTTCCAAATAAGGTCACATTTACAGTTACTGAGAGCTAGGGAAGTTTGAAGATACTAAGTTGAGAAGGCTAAGATCCAGGAACATGCTGGGCAGCACTTGTGGCTGAGTTGTGTGACGTCTAGTCTTTCACTCAGTCATTGGGTTGTTTATCCAAGAATCAACGTTGCAAGACTGTCATCTGAATAGCCAAGCTTGGATCACATGTGCCCAACTCTTGACAGCACTGAGGCAGGAAATGGGAAATTCTGTCTTCTTCAGCTACTATATTTTGAGGAGACATCTGAGTTAGCTCTCAATAGGGAAGAAGCCATGCCCCAAAAGGAGCCAGCTGCTGTTAAAAAGGGGGAATGAAGTCTGGGCTGCCAAAAATGAAAGAATTCTACCTTACCACTTTTATGACTGCTTATAAATCAGATATAACAAAAAAATTAAATTCTGCAGATTCACCACAGCTTGACTGCATGACTTCAGGATATACAAGAAATCAGATATACAAGTCAAAAATCACTTGCCTAATACCTTTGGGCCCACATGCATTTCAGAATTTAGAATTTTTCAGAGTTTAGAAAGGTAATATGATGCACATACCATTGGTAACATCCCAGCAGGGTGTGCAACAGCATCCCATAATCAAATGTATAAATATTTCTGCAGTGAATTTTTTAAATATTTATACTAAGTGATAGAACAGACCAAAAATAGCCTCATGCCAGTTTAGTTAGGTTTGGGCACTAAATGAGTTGAGGTCAGATCAAGTTTTACAACCAAATTAGTTGTTTCTAAAAATTGGAGGTTTTCAGAGCTTTTTGGATTTCAAAACTGTGGATAAGGGAATTGTAGAGTATACTTTTTCCTGAAGTTCCCAAAGTCATGGAAGCTAAGCAAATCTAAGTTAAGCCAACAGTAAAACATACAGGGTAATTCTACTATAATCTACAACCTACATCTAAACTTAATCTATAATCTATAATCTGCTCTCTAAACTCTCAATCTAAAATCTCAATCTATAATCTACAACCAGTATATAAACTCAGCATACAGTCAGTATATGCAGTCTTCAGTTGTTGTCATGTGGCCTTGGGCCCATGACATAGCCAAGGAAGAAAAGTGAAAACCTGAGAAAGAGCACTTGTCTTCTAAATAGGTTATTTAAGGATATGTTCATGCCATACATCATTCAAATGGAAGTTAGATATCTTCATATTAACTAAATTCATACCTGTAATGTTAAAATTTAGAGACCTGTAGTTATTTCTTTTTGTGTGTGTGTATTGTCGTCATTTTTTCTGACTATAAAAGAAAAAGTAATCTCTGTAAGTCAATTGCATCTCCATTGTAAAATAATCCAGTTTTATTCTATGAACATTATTATTACGTGGAAGAAGGAAGAGAAATTACTTATGACCAATATCAGAATGGTTTGATTTTTCTTGGTTCTGCCCTTGTTCTCAGTAGTCCATACATTGTCCTGCTCAGGGTATAACAAGACCCAAGTCACAAAAAGAAGAATTATAGTTTGTCTTTGAGAAATAAATTTTAACAAAAACTATTTTTAAATATGTTAATTCCTACTAAGAAAAACAAAGAAGTCTGAAATAAATAATATCAGATTCATGAATCAGAAGAGTTAATGTTGTTAAGATGTCAGTTCTCAACAAATTGGTCAATAGACTCAATGCAATCTTAAGCAAAATACCAGCAGTGTTTTTTTTTCTAGAAGTTGATGGGTTAATTCTGAAATTAATATTGAAATGCAATGGACCTAGAATAACCGAGACGATTTTGAAAAAGAAAAATGAAATTGAAGAACTAATCTACCTAACTTCAAGACTTAGTATAGAGCTTCAGGAATCAAGGCAGTGTGCTAAATAGACACATAGATCAATAGAACAGACTAGAGAGTCTGGAAATAGACCTAGACTTAAATGCCAACTGATTTTTGACAAATGTACTGAGGCAATTCAATGCAGAAAACATAGGTATTTCAAAATATAATGCTGGAACAACTATACATTTATAAGGAGAAGGAAATCTACTAGACCCCCTGCCTCACACCATATGCAAAAATTAACTCAAAATGGATCAGAGCCTAAACATGAAAGATAAATTTATGAAATTATTTTTTAAATAAGACAAAAAGATTATTTGATCTTGACAAAGATTTCTTAGATAAACCACAAAAAGCATGTATCATGATAGAGAAATGATAAATTGGACTTCAATGAAATGAAAAACTTCTGTTCTTTGAAACACACCACTAATGAAAAGAAAAGGCAAACCATAGCCTAGGAGAAAATATTTACAAAACATATTTGACAAAGATTTGTATCCAGGATATGTATTTTAAAAACACTTACAACTCAGGAGTTGTAAGAAGACAAGCTCTCTAGTTTTAGAAGCTGGGCAAATGATTTGAACAGGTACTTCACAAAAGAATATGTACAAATGGCCAATAAGTACAAGAAAAAGTGTTCAACATTATTAGTCATTAGGAAAAATGCAAATAAAAACCACAAAATATACACACCCATTAGAATAGCCAAAGTTTTAAAGACTGACAATATCGAGATTTGGGGAGAATATGGAAAAATTGAAATCTTCATACATTGTTAGTGGGGAGGTAAAACAGTGCAACACTTAGACAGTTTAAAAATTTCTTAAAATTTTAAACATGCATTTACCCTATGACCCAGCAATTCCACCCTTGGATATTTATTCAAGAGAAATGAAAACATGTGTCAACACAAAGACTTGTAATGAACATTTATATGAACTTAATTCATAGTAGCCAAAAACTGGAAACAGCTCAAACATCCATCAACATGTAAATGGATAAACAAATTGTTGTACTTTTCTCTTCAAATTGATTCATTTTTATTGTATGTAAATGACGCCCCCAAATAGTTGATTTTTTTCAAAAACTGTATTAACTCTGATTACTGAGACTTTAATGCTCCGGTGACAGGCAAGATAGGGACTCTCCTTAATACTGCTCTGGTAGGACCATTTTTTTAGGTCAGCGGTGTTACTGATAAATATGACATTCACATTTGAAGTATTTATTTGAAATATATGAGAGAAGCATTGTTTAGAAACATTGTGAACATTAACAAATTGAAGTGAATTATGCATATTATCATAATTAAATGAAGGAAAATTACATAAAAGTAATCCCCACATTTAAAAGTGAGCTTAGAGAGTGTCTTAGTTTCCAAGGACAACTATAACAAAATACCACAAACTGAGTGGCTTAAAACAACAGAAATTTATTGTCTCACAATTCCGGAGGCCAGAGGTCTAAAATCAAGGCATTGGCAAAGCCACTCTCCCTCTGAGAACTGTAAGGGAACCCTTCCTTGCCTCTTCTAGTTTCTGGTGGTTTACTGACAATCTTTAGCATTCCTTGGCTTGCAGCTTCATTACTCCAATCTCTGCCTTTGTTATCATGCGTTATCTCCCTGTGTATCTCTATCTTCAGATGACCATTTTCTTATAAAGACATCAGTCATGTTGAATTAGTGGCCCATGCTGTTCCTTTATGACTTCATCTTAACTAATTACATCTGCAATGACCTTACTTCCAAATGTAGTCACATTTTGAGGTACTAGGAGTTATTTGGAAGGGATACAATTCAACCGATAACAACTGGTAAAAATGTGGAAATCACCTGTATTTTCAACAGGACAAGAGAATCTGGTTCTCTCTCTCATTGACCAGAGGTAAGTGATTTATTAATTCATTCCATCACTTATTCGGTAATCCATTCCTCTATTCATTAATTCAATAAACATTTATATAACACCTACAATGTGTCAAGTCTTATACTAGACACTGAGGATGCAAAGAAGAATAAAAAGACCCTACTGTTGTAGAACTAGGGTGTCATCAAGGTAAGAGACAAGTAAACAAATACTTAAAATACCTGTTGGATATGCTATCATGAAAACTTATTCCAAGTTGCAAGGTGGCAGAGAGAAGAGAGTATTTACGCCTGGGCATTTCTGAAAGATAATAGCATTGGAGCTGAGGCCTCCACAAGAAGCAGTCTTTCTCTAGGAAATATATGGACAAGGGTTAGGGCACAGAGATTGTTTTTTCCAGGCAAAGAGAATAGCATAAAAATGACATGGAAGTGTGAAAAAAAATACAGCATGTTCAGGACATTATTAGCAGGTCAGCATTATTGGGTGGCAGGTTGCATGGGGTTATGAGGAAGGGCAGTGAAAAAGCCTAGAAGAAAATCTGAGGTCAGATAATAAACAGCACATGACAGAAATTTAGATGTTAGTCTACAGGAAGTACAAAGCCAATTGAAGATTTTTAAGCAAGGAAGTAATAATAATATTTGTATTTGTAAGCAGAGAAATAACAACCATACTCATGGGGGTGGAATTTATTAAAATGAGAGTCTAAAAGGGAGGCCAATCAGATGGCCTACCTGAATTAAGGCAATGGCAGGAGAACAGAAAAACAAGGAGTGGCTTCAGGAGATATTTAAAAGGAAGACTGAATAGAAATGGTGACTGAAGAAAAGGGAGAATTCAGTAATTTAAAGCACTGAGTGTAAAAGAGGATATGGGGAAGAAAATGACATTTTTCAAATTTGGATTATTTATTTATGTTCCTCTTTGTTGTATAAATGGATTTGGGGGTGCCTTGCCGGAGTAGAAACACTACAAAATGTTTGTTTAAAAAATGAAATAAATGAAGAAATGAAGGTGAAGAGAAATAAGTTGAAGTCAAGATTAAAATTAGCACTCAAAATGCATGCTGTATGATGTATATGATTACTTGAAGAAAGACCGATTTGGCTTGACGTTTCTGAATGGCGAGCGCAAAGACAGAAGTCGTCTCAGTGCGAGATCCACATTGTCCTGAGGATAAAAATGAAGATCCAGCTTTCCCTGGCACTGAGAGTGGAAAGAAATTTCTCCTGTAAGACAAGGGCCAATGTTTACTACCCATCAAGCTGAAAGAGCTACCACAACAAACAGACAGATGAAAATATGAATCCAGAATTCAAGAGAGAGGCTGGGCACCCCAACTCCAGACTTGGAAATCCTTGCCACTAGGTGTTTGTGTTCTTCAAAATTTTTCACTGTTACCTCTTACACCACCACAGGGATTTCATTAGCAGTAGAAAGCACATTTCCTTCTGTTAAAAGTGAGAATATTGAAGATTATCAGGTGAAAGACTACACCAAGACAACTGTCACTAGGTCGTGTTTTCCCAAAGGAACTTCAGATGATTCTAACACCTCAATTTGCATGGTGCAATTCAATGTGAGAGTCAGAGTGGTACCACTCCTAACTCTACTTTTGCACTTAAAATTGTCCAAGTTCCACCCACAGTCAGCAACAAAGGTGTGTACTTGTCCCTAGTGTGTGGACCAATGACTGAGAAGTCTGTTGTCAACACTCTCTTTAATGTTGTACGTGTGTGTCAGTTTAATTCAGTCCTGAGCTAATGATATCAGAAAAAAGAGGCAATATTTAGCCATGATCAAAACTTACTTTTAAGGTAACTAATGTTCACCATATGCTCATCCATGCTTCCTTGAAAAGTAAGAAAAACTTTCAGGTTTTCCCTGTTGCTGACTTAGAGAAAGAACATGTATGCAAGTGATTTAAAATCTTGACTAACTCCATTCCCCTGTTTGGACTTACAGCTATCAGCCTCACACACAAAATCAAAGTATGGACTTTGGAGAATCCATATGCATTTTAAGAGACATTTAAGGGAATTCATTACTGCTGTTTAACTTTTTAAGCACATCCTGATGGCATCTGCCTAGAATTCCCCCATAAACCACTGGGTTGAAATCTTTATCAGTTTCATGTATGGTATCCCTGAAACCATCTGGTTCTGAACACTTTAGAGGACAGAGTCAAGCAAGATCTTTCTAGTAGTTCTCTCCCTTTTGATTATCTAAAGTGTTTTTCTCCTCACCAAGTAGAACATGTCAAGGCTTTCATGTTATTCTATAGTGGTTCCTGACTTTATAATATGGTGCTTTGAAACATGCCTGCCCTGGCCGGGCACAGTGGTTCACACCTGTAATCCCAGCATTTTGGGAGGCCGAGGTGGGCAGATCACAAGGTCAGGAGTTCAAGACCAGCCTGGCCAGCATAGTGAAACCCCATCTCTACTAAAAATACAAAAATTAACAGGGCGTGGTGGCACACACATGTAATCCCAGCTACTCAGGAGGCTGAGGCAGGAGAATCGCTTGAACCCAGGAGGCGGAGGTTGTAGTGAGCCGAGATCACACCACTGTACTCCAGCTTGGGCGACAGAGCGAGACTGTCTCAAAAAAAAAATTTAAAAACCCCACAAACACATTGTACAGTGGAAATACGTCTGCCCTTATTTAGATGGGGTTTGCACTTACAATTAAAACACATAAAAATAATATCCATTTGGCAGTATGTCTTTATGCTGCAATGCTACTAATTTTTTTACATTTCCATCATGAAGAGAATAGAAATTCAGCTTCTCTATCACTAAGTAATGAGTTTCAAAGTCAATAAAATGATAAAATATTGATACCCATTGACATCTGAGCTTATAGACCTTTGCTTCCTTTCTAAAGCAAAAATATGTTATTAATAAACAGTTATACAGGCACAGCATGGAAAATAAATTTCAAAGAACAGCAGTGTAAATGCTGTATTTTGCTTTCAGGTTCAGTGGATTTTTATCTTGGGTAATAGCTTAAAAGATTAACCAGCTATTCATTTCATAAGCTTGAACACACACCTCACAGTAGAAAACAAATTGGCATTTGGAGTTCCTGAATAAAGTGCTATTCAAAGTGGCTCCATAGTCATTAAAACATAGAGTTAGTTTTGTGAATGCCATCAGTGAAAAATCTTTCTCATGTAAAGAAAGCAGTAGGAATAAACTTTAAGTCAAAGGCAAGTTCTTCTGGTCCCTCATCCACAATGTTTATCCCAGTGGGCTATGATACAGTCTGTGCAATTGCTATGTTCCACAATAATTATAAAGAGCAATAACATGTGATATGAATAGAACATATAACAAAGAACAGCAGTAGATGGTAAAATAACCACTGGTTATGTCAAAACTAATAACTTATTTTGCTCATGCAGAGTCAATGAGTTAAGAGGTCAAATGAGCCCTGTTGTTTAAGCCTAATAGTACACATGGCTTTTCTGGTTCATCATTTTCAAGTTCCTTCAGAACTGTTTTAAGGATTATGTGAAATCAACTGGGTTTCATCAGTGGCTTAGGTAAGAACATGTGCTCATGTTTTCAAAAGTAAGGTCCAAGATATTCAATGTAAGCATTTGCCTTTTTGCAGCTTCTGGGAAGAGGTGGAGTGTTATAAGACCCCTTGTCATAAATATAGCATTCACTATCATAGAAAATAGCATCCATCTTTCTTAGGAATGGAGGTAGTTGTACAATATGACACCCAACACATCTTTAAAATGTTATGTATCATAGTGTACTTTTAAAAAGCAGTGTACTTCTCATTGATCTTCCCATTTTACTTGGATTTAAAATGCAGATCTTTTCCTCCTTTTGAAATCTTTGCATTTTTATTCATAAATATGGGGGAATCCATTTCAGACATATGCAGCCTCATAAATTATGTTTGGTAGTTGAAACAGTGTGTGCTTATGTCATGGATTGAACATCCTCCTTTATTAGAATGCTATTTATTGCCACCAGCTGCACTGCTTAGCTAAGAAAGTTCTTGACACCAGCGATTGCTTTTCAGCACCACTGCTTCCGGCTGCTAACAGGGGCTTCTATTTCCAAATGAAGCCACCCCTCTGAAGCTCTTCCTTCTGCTACATAGATACCTCCTGTCATCGTGATGTTGGAGAATCGATGGGGGATGGGACTGCACCCACCCATGCTCTATGATCCCCCAGGCTGTAAATCTCTCATGGCTTTGAGATTTCTCACCTAATAGCACTGGCCTGAGAGCTGTCACATGCATTCAGGGAATCTACCCAACAGTAATGGATTTTTCAAAATTAAGATGTGAATTTAGCTTGTGAGCAAAGGGTGTTTCAGAGTCATTGGCGTGTATTTCAGAAGAGAAGCATGGTGCATATCAGCAGTAGACACTGGTCTCTATTTTATTACATTTTACATCAGGGAAAACTAGACAAAGGTAATTACTCTTCTTCTGTTAAAGACTATTATTACACTTGCATGAACAGTTAACCCTGCTGTTATTTTCTCTGCTGCCTGTGTCGATGACATCCAGACCATCCAAGCAGGAAAGGTATAGAAATGGGGGTCTCAGCTCATTTCCAATTGCACAGTAAGTCCACTTTGAAAGGTAATCTTCTAAACCACAAATGTGAGCACCAACACGCAAGCTCGTTCCATTATTCGTTGACGGAATCTTTGTCCGTGTCTTCTGCACGCCAGTTTGAGCACTGGCTCCTTTTTATAATGTTTCCACACATAATTGGGCTCCCAGAGCCCACAAAGCTAACAGCAGCAGTCAGTGACAGGAGGAGACCTCCCTCTGTTAACATGGAAACAGAATTTCCTTGCTCTCCTCTAGAAAGGAAATTCCCTCTAGGTCAAGGTTGAGGCTGTCTGCAGTGTGGGGAGGACGAGATTACGCAGAAGATACCTTAACCTGTGATCCTGGAGAGCTCTCTTGAAGTGGTGTCAGGCCCTCAACCCTTCATAAGCAGCAAATTTCTCCCCTTGACTAAACAAGAGGACAAGCAGAAAATTGATTTCTAGACATTACCTTTGAGATACAGACTGAAAATTCAAACTTCAGGGCACTTCTTGCCCCAACCAAAAGCTCAGGCAAAGAAAAGCTCTACGTGTCTTCCATTTCAGGTTTGGAATTGCAGCTGTTAAACCTAAGATCTCATTTTCAGAGAGAGTCACTCTCCTCATTAGATTTTGCTTCTCATTCAACAAGGGACTGGCTTAAAGCCATGCAGTTGTGTGGCCATTATTCACAATAACTTTCACCTGAGTTTCACCAACTACTCGGCGACAGGTATTATTATCTCCATCATGACAGGACAGAAACCAGAGCACAAGATTGTCAGATTGTCACCTCTGATTTTCCAAGTGCCATCCACTGTCTCAGAGGAGCTGACAAGGATGCTGGACACTCAACTTGATTTTTTGTTTGTTTGGTTTTGTTTGGTTTTGCTTCTGCTTGGGCCAGTCTCAATATCAGGTTGAATAGAAAGAGCAGAAAGGATAACCTGGATTCAAAGCATCACATGGAAAATGGAAAATGCTGAGTTAAAAAGGAGGCTGGATGCTGGTGTCTGTGTGTGTCTGGAAGGAGTGACCAGAGACTCTCAACTTCCTACATGTTGGCCATTTAGAAAAGAAAGAAAAGGAGAAATGGTGTTTTGGTACTATTACTAATCTCTTCTAAAAAGTAGATAATTAAAAAGAAAAAGCACTGATATTAGGTGATTTGGTAAAATGCCCCACGTGCATATGTGCTCTTTCTTGAGGTTGAAAGTGGGTGATATATTTTAAACAATTAAAGAACAAAAATCAAGTTGAAAAAGATTACCTAGAAAAGGCAAACAACACTAACACCAGGAATGGAAACTCAGAACGTAGTTGATTATATTGCCTGAGGAAATTAGAAGAAATGTGGTTACCATCTTCTTTCAGGATGATCTTTTAATTGAAATGCTGAGTAGCTGAATCTGACCCACTCAATTAATATTCATTGGTGATATCTACCACATATATTTTGGGTAGAAAATATGGAAGTAAAAATTGTTTTAAAAAAAGAGAAGTTTGAGCCTGTTTCCTTCTGTCTTGCGGCAGTGATTTTAATTTATTCTGCAATAACCATTCAACAAATATTCAACCTGTACCTAATAAGGACCAGGTATTCTACTACTTGCTACAGATCTTTAAATTCTGAATTTCTAAGATACTGTCCTCAATTGTAACTGTGACATACAAAAAATGTTGAATGCCTATTGAACTGATTATAGGAAAGTCTACCTACATTTGCTACATGTTTTAAGGAGCTTTTCACTAGCATCTACATCCATTTGCCTAACTTTTCCTAGATTTTCTCAAGCTATTGTAGTCTTCCTACTATCCATGTAAAATTTCCTCTCCTTATCATTTCCAAATGGGTTTGAGTTAGCTATTATAGAAATTAAATAAATTATAATTACCTACTAGCTGTTATTTATCCTATCTTTATCAAAGAAAAAATAGTTATTAAAGAACAAAATCTAATTTTCACTTCAGGAAAATGAATACTTGTGAATAAATCAATTAATTGATACTCCAATGTTCTGCCAGAAATTCTCCATTTGTTATATCAGATCAGCAGAATAAACATCACTAGATGCCACTAGTAATTATCATTCATCTCAAATGAACCCAGTGGAATTAAGTGACTCGACCCACAAGATTTTATTTCAGTTGCAAGAAAGTAGAATAAGCAATATCAGCAGTTATACTAAACAAAATAACACAGAACAATCAAAGTCAACTTAATGCACCCGGCATCCAGAGCTGGACTGTAAGTCGAGATTCTGGCTTTGCTATTTACTACCTGTGTGACCTTTGGCAAGTTACATAACTTCTCAATGCCTCATCTGTAAAGTGGGTATAGTAGCTTAGCACATAGAATTTTCCTGAAGAATAAATGTGTTTTATACACACTAAACACAGAATAAATGTTAGCTATGTTTATTATGTCAAAAATATTATTTTAAATGAATGGATATAGAAGAATTTGCAACTGTCTTTTGCTTAGTAGTAGCATAAGACATAGTTTACACCTCTACACCATTATTTAATACATTAACTTGGCTTTCTTGAGTAAATGAATATTTTTTTAAATGTTACCCTCTTGTTTCATTTCACTGCTTATTAAGACCAAATACTCACATTATCCTCACTTAAAGAGCTCCTAAAAATCCCTCTTCCCCCACCAGAACATTGCCTGACTTGTATAAGTAAGATTATAAATCTCTTTCCCCTTCAGTTTCAACAAGCTACTTATACAACACAAACACGGAGCACACCAAAGCTTGTAAGTCAATGTTTACATTACATCCTAGTGAATGCTTTTTTCAATGTGCAGTTTAAAATGTAGGCTTCTTGCCAGGGCAGGAATTTTGTCTGCTTCATGTGTTTTCTAGGTTCACACTTGACCGTGGTTTGGCATAGGAAGAATATTTCTAGACTGTTTTGTGCTGCATATCACCCAAAAAAAAGTGAGGGCTGGGGAGAAGAAAACCAGAGAGATATTTCTTACCATCTCAAGAAGTGAGCCTGACAGCAGCCACAAGAAGGAGCCAAGGAGAAAGAGCACAGCTGCAGGAGGGATGTCTCCTCTGTCAGTCTCCAAGCCCTGGCACCCTTTCAAAGAGCTGCTGTCTGCGTTCATAGTAATCAGAGTCGTAACAGGGAAGAGAAGTGGAGGCAGGTCCACCTGAGAACTGTGTATGTGAAAAAGACTTCAACCTGACCCCAGTGCTAAATTAGATAAGTGCAGCCACCAGGATGAGCACTCTGCCTCGTCATACTCCCAGGACAATTTTGAGCCTCCCCATCAGTGTCAAATTACCTGTATTGGTGCTTGCTGCAGAAAGTTATAAGGACTTCATCATGCCTTTTCTTTGGGGTAAAAGTAATTTTAAAAGAAGAAGAGAAAGTTAAAAGGAACACTTGAGACCTCAGAGCCATAAGGAAAGTGCATAGAAATATCATCATCTAAGATGGTTTTCCAATTTGACTACACACTGAAATAATCAAGGGAGCACTGGTTCCCTCCCCAAAGGTTTGGTCTGGGGTGCAACCTGGTCATCAGGATTTAAAGCTCCCTGTGTGGTTGAGAAACACCGATCAATCTGGCAAATAATCTAAGCCCCAATCAACAAAAGCAGTGTGCACTGTGCCCCAGGCATTTTCATGACTTTACTCTAGAGTGAATTGACAATATGAGAAAACACTGGGTCCTAGGACTGGCTTCTTATTTGCCAATTAGCCCATCTGTGAATATTTATTGAGCATTTACCATGTACAAATCTCAAGACTGATTCTCAAAAGGGATCAGGTGACATTTTTAAAGACCTGACCCTCTTACTCTCTCCTTCTGGAACTTTCTGTCTCAATTTTTCTCCTTAAGGAGGGGCTAGCTAATTATCACTATAGCAATTTTTATCCTTCCTAAGAAGATTTAGTAAAAGTAAACCAGCCTTCATGTAATATGATTTGTTTCAAATGGTTAGGAATAAGGGTAGGGATATAAACATAAAAATGCATTTTCCGTATTTCCTAATAGAGTGAAATTGCAAAGATGTCAGCAGTTCAACAAGCCTCTCAGGAGACTGACTACACGCACTCACTCTTCTGGTTTTCTGGGAGCTAGAGCCTCACCAAAGGAGATGATAGCTAGGAAAGAAGAAAATCACACAACGGCAAGGACAGAGGTAGAGAAAGCAATGAGCTAAATGGGGGATGGAGTGGAGAGTGGAGGAGAGCTGATAAAATGAAAACTTCACCTGAATTAAATTTAAATGAGTTTAATGGAGCAATGAACGATTCGCAAATCAGGCAGCCTTCTGAGCAAGGATAGGCTCAGAGACTCCAGCGCAGCCACGTGGTGGATAAGATTAGGGACAGAAAAGGGAAAGTGAGGTACAGAAAACAGAAGTGAGGTACAGAAGCAGCTGGATTGGTTACAGCTCGGCATTTGCCTTATTTGAACGCAGTTAAAACAGTTGGCTACAGTTGACTGTCCAAAACTCAGTGATTGGCACAAGTGCAGGTTACAGTCTGTTTGTACATCTACTTGTTAGAGTTCATGGTGTACAAAAAACCTTTAGGCCGAACTTAAAATATGTAAGGAAGCAGCTTTAGGCTAAACTTTGATTTAACACGGTGAAAGAGAAGAAGAAAATGGATCACTTCATTGCCTGAGAGGTTCTCATTGACCAGGGTTAATTGGTGTCAGCAAAAGGCATCTCCCAGTGAATCCACTTAAAATGGAACCATAATTTGATAAAAACATATTTCAAAAGGATTTGCCGAGAACAATTGTAAAAATTAAAGCAAAAATTATTGAAGCACATGCATTTTATTTTATAAGTAACAAAATATATTTTATAATTAAATGCAGTACTCAGAATCAAGAAGAGTAAATCAAGTATTGACTTTTGTGGTAATTTTCCCAAGAAAATTATAAGGCAATATAATACAGCCATCATTTCACATTTCACTTCTGCAACACAAGACTATCACCTGGAAAATATTTGAAGTTTTTTTAAATTAGGTTTTTCTGAGGGTCTTACTAAGACTTTGATATTCACATTCTCTATTTAGCCATCCTCCTTCTTGATTTCTCTTCTCTGACTTTTTTTTTTAACTTCTTTTTTTTTTTTTTTTTTTTTTTGAGACAGAGTCTCGATCTGTTGCGCGGGCTGGAGTGCAGTGGTGCAATCTGGGCTCACTGCAAGCTCCGCCTCCCGGGTTCACGCCATTCTCCTGCCTCAGCCTCCCGAGTAGCTGGGACTACAGGCACCCGCCACCACTCCCGGCTAATTTTTGTATTTTTTAGTAGAGACGGGGTTTCACCTTGTTAGCCAGGATGGTCTCAATCTCCTGACCTCGTGATCCGCCCGCCTTGGCCTCCCAAAGTGCTAGGATTACAGGCGTGAGCCACCGCTCCTGGCCTTCTCTTCTCTGATTGTTAAATTAACTCTGCCAGATCCCTATATGTCAAATAGTGGCTTAAAATGTGATTTATGCAGCTCACCAACATTACTTTCATTCTTTCATAAAATTCTACAACTTTTGAAATATGCATAATTTCTCTTTGCAGTCAATTTGTATTATATTGTATCACATTGTTGGCTTTTTATAATATTTGATAGTCAGTGAGAGACTAACCAAGACATTGGCACAATAGGCTGATATAAATGTTCTGCTAAGCCGGGAGAGCTAGTTGGATGGGGATTAGTTGTATAAGTGGTTAGTTCAGTAATGGACATTTCTGGATAGTGACCACTTTTCCCTAGACTGCCTGATAACTTTAGAACTTATATGCAGTAATTAGATAATGAGGTCCCCATGTATAAAAGCCAGGTTTCAAAGTTAGTCCAGGTATTTTGCCTTCTTACTCCTTTTTTTCCCCACCCCAAGATTGGTTATTGGCTACCTTGGGAAGTAAGAATCTCAGGTAAAATCAGAAGTGACTCCTTTTATATTCTCTGACAGATGAATGTTGAAGTAATAAGAATAAGTCATTTCATGGGAAATAATCTAATGGATGCCCCAAAATTAATTTCTAAAGGAGCATTATTCCAAGAATTAAAAAGCTATACTCATGAGTGAGTTTAGATTATAGAAGTTATTAATAACCATATTCATAGATAGCTAGGTATAAGAGTAATTGCTGGCCCTTGGATGATTAAATGATTTGAGATAGCTTTTGTTACTCAGTAGAAGTTATCTTACGGAAGATAAGAGCAGTAAGAGGTGATAAACATGATGGAAGCTGGACAAGAAAACATCCAAGAGATGTCTACTGCTTACATCACTGGGACTTCCTATGCCTATTCTATGTTATTTGCTGCAATAAAGGTCTGTGATCTATACATTGTTTTCTATTATACTTAATTGGAACAGTCTTCTTAGGAAAGAGACAGAAGGAAAGGAAATACATCTTAATGCCCTCTCCTCGATTGAACCCTCCCAATAATTTAACTTTGAAGTTCACACTGTTAAATGTACACATATGAATGAGCGAGGCAAACAATTAAGATGTTTTTATTTTATTGCATTAAAGCTCAATGTGGATTCTCAGAAACTAAAGAAATTTCAATTAACTTCAAATCAATTAATATTATACAAAATGATACAGAATAAATCCCAAAATTTCAGACTAAATGGCACATGCCAACTAGGCTTTGCAAAAGGAACCTCACTTGCTTAAAGTTCTTCAGCTTAAAAAAATAAAACAAAAAACAAAGAGGCAAACTATATTAGCAAACCCATAATTCAGCAAGCGGAGAAACAAAATATCAAAAATGTAGCAGGTGTAGAAGCATTAATTATCAAAGTATTGATTTAATAAAATGAATAATAAACAGTAAAGGCAATATGAGGAAGAGAAGGAAATTTCTGGCAACTTTGTTTAGATCCCTTTTCAGCTAACAGTCAAGCAAAGAAAGTCTCTTTTAAGCCAGAAGGATCACAATATTCCTTTCCATCATGGAATCCCAAATCAAGTTTCTAGCCTCAAGAACCAGAAACAAGTGGCAATATGGTCAATTTGTGTAATCAGCCAATGCAAAGACCAGTCAACGCTGAAGGAAAATCATCCTGGGAAGCTTATTATGCCCAATTTAAAATAATAAGCCAAATGAACCATCAGACAGAGGAACAGAAAGCACTATTTCTTGCTGCTAGTCTAAAGGGAACTGCTCTGATTGTGCTAAGCAATTTGTCAGAAAAAGACAGAAAGAGCTCTCTAGTATTATTAGGACATTAACCAGATTTGTTATGGTTGGACACAAGGCAGGATTGGCCAGGGTGAGAATCAAGAATTCTATTAGAAAAAGTTGTTAGTCACTAACCAGATTGACTCAAGATACTGAATAATCATTGTATTGAATCTATCCTTATGCCCTGAGGACCAAAATGGCATCAGAACTCCATTTTCTGAAGCATTTTGTAAGTCATCCAGTGGAAATAAAGTTACATTATTTTTGCTTTAAATCACGTATTATACACACTCTCTAAAAGACTTATTATTTAGTAATCTTCCTGACAAATCTTGGGAGGAAATATTGCCTAAAGTAAAATAAAGATAGAGGATGCCCTCAAGTATTCAGCAAAATGTGAATCAATACGTGTATAAGAAAACTAGCTGAAGCCAGGAAAAGGACAATCAGAAACGATGAGAGGAAATAGTACCAGGTGCTCACACGGGGCCAGAAAGAATTTCTATATCCAGCAACCATACTGGAAAAATGCAAAATTAATTGTGCATTTTACAGGCTACTTGGAAGGGTCTTTTATCATTAGTGGGAAATAATTAGCACTAAACTGAGCATTCTGCTGTTCCCACCTAACAAATTTTAAAAGCAAGGCCTAGCTAAAACAACTTTTACAAAGAAGAATGAAGCAGAAGGACTAATAACCAATTTTAAGACTTAATATAAAGTTGTAATACTCAAGACTTGATGGTATTGCTACCAAGATGGACAAATCAGCAGAACAGACTGGAGTCCAGAAATAGACCACGTCTGGCCAGACTTGCATATTTGTGACAAAAGTGGACTGGCAATTTATTGGAGAGAAGATAGTCTTTCAACAAATGATGCAGGAACAATTTAATATATCTATTTAAAAAATGAAAGTTACTTTATACTCTGTACCATATGAAAAATTAACTCAAATGGATCATAAACCTAAATGTAAAATCTAAAACCATAGCATTTCTAGAGAAAAATATAAGAGAAAAACTTTGCAACCTTGGGGTAGGCAACAATTTATTCATATGTGACATCAAAAGCATGATGTATGAAAGAATAAGTTGATAAACTGAAATTTTATTTTCTTTTGAGATAGGATCCCTCACTTCCTAGGCTGGAGTGCATTGGTGCAATCACAGCTCACTGCAGCCTTGACTTCCCTGGCTTAGGCGATTCTCTCACCTCAGTCTCCCAAGTAGCTGAGACTACAGGCATGTGCCATCACGTGCAGCTGATTTTTTGGTATTTTTTGTAAAGATGGGGTTTTGCCATGTTGCCCAGGCTGGTCTCAAACTACTGGGCTCATGCAATCCACCCACCTCAACCTCCCAGAGTGCTAGGGTTACAGGTGTGAGCCACCATGCCCAGCAGATAAATTGGATTTCATAGGAAATATGAAATTCTTCCCTTTGGAAGACATTGCTGAAACAATAAAAAGACATGCTGCAGTTTAGAAGAAAATCTTTGCAAATCATATATCTGATTTAAAAAAAGTGTCCATAATATATAAGGAACTCTCCAATCTCAATAATAAGAAAACAAAAAAAACAAATTTTTTAAATGGGTGAAAGATTTAGATAGGTACTTCACCAAAGAAGACATATAAATTCCAAGAAAGTACATGAAAAGATGCACAATAGCACTAGACATTTACGAAATTCACATTAAAACCACATGAGACACCGTTGCCCACTATCAAAATGGCTGAAATAAAACAGATGGACCACACCAAGTGTTGGCAAAGATGTGGAGGAACTGGAATTTTCATATACTGCTGGTAGAAAACTTGGAAGTTTCTTAAAAAGTTAAATATACAACTACCATATGATCCAGCTCAACTCCTGGGTATTTAATTTTAAAAAATTGAAAGGATAAATCCATAGAAAGACTTGAAAGCAAATGTTCATAGATTTATTTGTAATAGCCAACAGCTGAAAACAGCCAAAATGTCCATCAAAAGGTAAACAGAAAAACAATTTGTGGTATATCCATACAAAGGAATACTACTCAGCAATTAAAAGCAATGAACTATTGACACATACGACATGAATTATCTCAAATAATTATGCTCACTGAAAGAAGCTAGACAAAAAACATATATGTAATATGAATTCATGTATATGAAATTCTAGAAATTGCACACTTAACTATTATGACCAAAAGCAGATCAGTGATTGTTGGTCATGGAGGTTAGGAGCCATGGGGAGGGATTAACCAAGGAAAATAAGGAATTCTGGGGGGAGTGATGGTTATATTTACTATCTTGATTGTGGTGATGGTTTCAAGAGTGTATATGTTTGTCTTAATTTGTCATGTATGTTTTATTTATGTGCAGTTTATTGCATGCCAACCATACCTAAATAAAGCACATTTTTAAAAGGATAAATAGAAAACACAAATTAATATAGCAGACATGTGGACTGGGTATCCTTGTTTGCCTTTCCAGATTCACCATCTGTATATACTTTTCTACCCTGCTGTGTGGCCTGGACAAAATCAGAGACTTCCTTGCTCTCTTGTTTCTGAAGAGTAGAAGATCAGAAAGAAGAAAAGTGAGGTGGAGTATTCACTTCCCCAGCTTTCTCACTGCAGGATTACATCAGACTGGCTGATTCCTTAATCAAAGGTCTCAGTTCTTGTCAGGTCACTCTACACATAGCCTTCTCTGACTCCAGGTCCCAGTAACTACTCCTTTCTCTCATCCCCCCAGCACTTTTGGTGGAAATGAAGCCTGCCATTATGAGCTCTGGGTTACTTTCCTTTTAGTGTTCCTATATCCCGACTGTACTTTTGTAAGTGCTTTTTTTTTTTTTTTTTTTTTTACAAATGATGCCATGTATTTCCTTCTGGGGTTTCAACTGACAAAAAAAAAAAAAAAAAAAAAAAAAAAAATCCAAATACATCACTAATTATACTAAACTCTCCAGTTAAAAGTTTAACTTTTAAAATGGACAGATTGAAAATAGACAGATTTTTTAATGGAAGATTGTATTTTAAAACAATAATAAAATCAAAGTATATGTTGCTTACAAGTGGTGTACTTAAAACACAAGGGCACAGAAATGTTGTGAGTACAAGACGAAAAAGCATCCCGTGCAAATATTACTACTAGCCAAAATAAAGTGAATATATTTGTAGTCACACCAGGCATCAAGCATTATTGGGAATAAGAAAGAAACCAAACAAGGCCGGGCATGGTGGCTCACACCTGTAATCCCTGCATTTTTGGAGGCTGAGGCAGGAGGATCACTTGAGGCCAGGAGTTGAAGACCAGCCTGGCCAACATGGTGAAACCCCATCTCTACTAAAAATACAAAAAAATTAGCCAGGTGTGGTGGCGGGTGCCTGTAATCCCAGCTAATCTGGAGGCTGAGGCTGAAGGATCGCTGGAACCTGGGAGGTGGAAGTTGCAGTAAGTGGGGATTGCGCCACTGCACTCCAGCCCGGGTACAGAGAAAGGAAAGGAGAGGAGAGGAGAGGAGAAAAAAGAGGAGGGGAGGGAAAGGGAGGGACAAATAATGATAAAAAGAAAAATTCAAGATGATACTTTCAAGAATCATGATCATTCTATACAGTTCATTACTAGAAAAGTTTCTCTAAACATGTAGAGCGCTGGAAGCCATGAGGAGGAGTCTTAGTGTTGTCGCCTGAGCATGAAGCAGGCTCTTGTTGCTTCACTGCAACCACCATGTACCACTGATGATGGTTCTTCTCTTCCTCCAGGAGAGTAAGAGGGAAAGAATTCAGTCTGAGTGGTTTCCCTTCTTGTTAAAAAAGAAAAGAAAAAAAAATTCACCAGGAAGTTATAACTATTTAAAACACGTATGTATTTAATAAATAGCTTCAAAGTATATAAAGTAAAAAATTGACAGAATTACAAAAAGAAATAGAAAAAGCCATAAACATGATAGAAGATTTTAACACACTTTTCTCAGTAATTCAGGAAAATAAAAATTAGGTAAAATGTAGAAGATGTGAACAACCCAATAATTAGAGTATATGCTTTATAAACACACAATTGTAACCAAAAAAAGTGTCACAAAGCAAACTTCTATACATATCAAAATATAAGCATCAAAAACTCAAAAACAAAAACAAAAAAGACCCATGTTCTCTGATTATTAGTTTGAACTTGATAACAATAACAAAATCCTATACATGAAGAAACACTTCAAAAAAATGAATATTCAAATAAATACTAAGAGTACAGAAAGGTACACAACATCATTCCAAATCAGGGAAATGCAAATTAAAACCAAAGTAATATCTTAATACTAGTACATACCCACAAGAATGACTAACATTAAAAAGAGTGACATTACAAAGGTGAGCAAGGTTGTGGAAGAATTCTTCCCCTCACGTATTGCTGGCATGAGTGTAATTGATACAACGATTTTGGAAAACTGTTTGGCAAGACCATAGTTCCCTACCCATGGTTTTGTTTTCCACAGTTTCAGCTATCTATAGTCAGCCACAGTTTGAAAATGTTAAGATATTTTGACAGAGACAGAGAGAGGCCATATTTACATAACTTTTATTACAGTATATTGTTATAATTGTTCTATTATTAGGTATTATTGTTAATATCTTACTATGCCTAATTTGTAAATTAAACTTTTTCATAGGACTGTATGGGAAGAAACATAGCATATATAGAGTTCAGTACTATCTGGGGTTCCAGGTATCTGTTGGGGGTCTTGGAACATGTTCTCTATGGATAAAGGGGGACCAGTGTATTATTAAAGCTACACACATGCCTATCATTTAGCCCAACAATTCCACTCTTAAGTATTTACCTAAGAGAAGTGAGTGCATATTTTCACTATAAAGCTTGTATAAGAATGTTTGTGGCAGCGTTATTTATAACAGCTCCAAACAGGAAACAATTCAAATGTCCATTAACAGGAGAATGGATGAATTTTGTTATATTTAAACAATGGAATATTATAGGGCAATAAAAAAGAATGACTTACTGGTACACAGAACAACACTGCCGAATCTCACAAATGTTATGTTGAGCAAAAGAAGCTAAACGCTTTACACACACACTATTTGATTCCATTTATAAGAATTTTAGGAATAGACGGAACTATCTACAGTGATAGAATTCAGAATAGTAGGAGGTAAGGTACTAATTGAGAAAGGTGCAAAAAAAAAAAAAAAACCTTAAAAATAATGCCACATTTTTTGTGGTATGAACACTTAACATGAGATCTTTCCTCTAAAATTTTCAAGAGTGCAATACAGTATTATTTTTGTTAACTATAGATACAATGTTTTACAGCAGATCTCTAGAACTTACTCATCTTGCTTAACTGAAACTCTCAGCCCATTGATTAGCAACTCCACCACCTTCTCCTCTCCCCCTACACCCTGGCAACCACCATTCTACTCTTTGATTCTATAAATTTTACTATTTTAGGTACCTCATGTAACTGGACTCACGCAGCATGTATCCTTCTGTGACTGGCTTATTTCACTTAGCATAATGTGGGAATGCAAAATGGCACAGCTGCTAAGGAAAACAGTATGGAATTTCCTCAAAAGATTAAAAATATATCTTCCATATGATCAAACAATCTCATTTCTGGGTATATATCCAAAAGAATTGAAATGAGGATCTCAAAGAGATATCTGCACTCCCTTGTTCATTGAAGCATTATTCATAATAGCTAAGATACATAAACAACCTAAATGTCCATCAGCAGAAAAATGGATAAAGAAAATGTAGTATATGCATATAATGGAATATTATCCTGCCTTTAAAAAGAAGTAAATTCTGCAACATGTGACACCATGGATAAACCTTCAGGATATTATGCTAAGGAACCGTCTGAGTAGTAGAAATGTTCTAAGTCTTTATCTGTTTGGTAGATGGCTCTCTGTATCTATGTATTTGTCTATATAATGTATTATCATAACATATAATATATGTAAAAATGTATTGAGTTGTACACTTAAGCTTGATGCTCTTTCCTTACATATGTTATGCCTTTATTTAAAAGAATATGAAGAAGTCATAAATTTGAAAATTAAAGAAATTGAACCAGCTATTTAAAATTTGCTTATGCAGAAAAACAGGTTCAGGCAAAATTCTACCAAAGAAAAACACACTTCAATTATTATGCAAAACAGTAGTTCTTCAACTTATTTTATGGGTCTAATATCATTTTAGTACCAAAACTAGATTAGAAGAGTATGAGAAGGGAAATTATGGGCCTGTTTTATTGAGTAACATAGATGGAAAATGTCTAAATAAAATTTTAGCATATTAAATGCAGTGGAGGAAAAAAGACACTATAAACAACTTGAGTTGTGTTTACACAGAAGTGTAAGGATGATTTAACTTTTGAAAATTAATATATTTCACCATATTAACAAAATAAAGTTCCAGAAATCTGCATAAAAGTCTTCTTGAGTTTTTCGCTATATACCATTTTGTTTATCTATATAGGATGATAATTCATGAGGCTAGGCAAAGAGCAACTACAAGGAAGTTGTAAGCTGAACAATTCACAGAGCCACCAGAATGCTGGGAGACCACAGAGTTCTGGCTAGTCACAGTGGAGAGGACTTTTTGAACACCTAGGTCATTCAGTAGAGTCTGCAGAAAGATCATTCCTTAGCAGTAGGGCTAAGTTAGCCTTAGATTAAGGGATACTCTAGACCTACCCTAACAAAGCTAAAAACCAAGACTCAAGAGGATCAAGCTGGTCTACAAGTAACTAATGACCTGCAAAAATAAGCACACTATTCTTTAAAGAAAAACATAAAAATTCAGATGTTCAATGGTATAACACTCACAATATCTAGCAACCAATAAAAAAAAAACTAGACACAAAAATAAACAGAAAAATATGCCACAAAGCCAAGAGAACATCAATTCAATAAAAAACAACTCAGCAATGACAGAGATGATGGCATTAGCAAACAAGGTCTTAAAAACAGCTTTATACATATGTACAAGGATTTAAAGGAAAACATGAACATAATGAGACAATGAAAGATTTTTAAAGTAGAAATTTCCAGGGCTGAAAAATGCAATTTCTGAAATGAGAAATTCACTAGATGAACTTAATAACTGATTATACACTCTAGAAAAAAACATCGGTAAGCTTGAAAAGGTAGAAAAGAAATTATCGAAACTAAAGCACAGAGTAAAAAAAGTGGAAAAATTTAAACAGAACTTCAACAACTTGTGAGACAATTTTAAGTGGTCTAACATATGATTAATTGGAGATCCCAAAGAGGAGAAAGTGGGAAAGCAGAAAAAAAAAACTCATGAACATTTTCCAAATTTGATGAAAATTGTAAACTAAGAGATAAAAAAAGCCCAATAAATCCAAAGTAGAATGAAAACAAAAAAATTACACCAAGGCATATTATGATGATAAACTGAGACCTGTGCTACATTAATGATTGTTTCTATGATACTACTCTGGACTTAAAATTAGGGCCAGATGTCCACAAAAACTCTTGTACACAAATGTTCATAGAAGCTTTATTCTTTTTCTTTTTCCTTCCTTCCTTCCTTCTTTTCTTTTTACTTTTCTTTCCTTCCTTCTTTCCTTCCATCTTTCTCCCTTCCCTTGCCTCCCCTCCTGTCCCCTCCCCCTCCCTTCCCCCTCCCCCTTCCCCTCCGCCTCCCCTCCCCCTCCCGTCTCCCCTCCCCTCCCCTCCCCTTCCCTTCCCTTCCTTTCTCTTCCCTTCCCTTCCCTTCCCTTCCCTTCCCTTCCCTTCCCTTCCTTTCCTTCATTTTTTCTTTTTTTGTTTTTAAGACAGGGTCTCATTCTGCCACTCAGGCTGGAGTGCAGTGTCACAATCTCGGCTCACTGCAATGTCCACATCCCAGACTCAAAAGAACTTCCTGCCTCAGCATCCTGAGTAGTTGGGACTACAGGTGTGCACCACAACGTCCGGCTAATTTTCGCATTTTTTTTGTAGAGATAGGAGTCTTGCCATGTTTCCCAGGCTAGTCTCAAACTCCTAGACTCAAGTGATCTGCCTGCCTTGGCCTCCTAAATACTGGGATTTAAATGTGTGTGCCACCGCACCTGGCCAGAAGCTTTATTCTTAATAGCCCTAAACTAAAAACAATCAAATTTGCATCAACAATTAAATGGATAATCAAATAGTATTTTGGATACTATTCAGTAGTGAATAGTACTCAGAAATAAGAAAGAATGAACTCATTCATTGACAATGGGTAAATCTAAAAAATATTTTGCTAAGCAAAGAAGCCAGAAACAAGAGAATAAACACTGTATGATCCACTTATATGAAATTACAGAGGAGACAAAACAAATCCAAAATGGCAAAAAGAAGACCAGTGTTTTTCTGTGGCTGGGGTGGAGGTTGGGACTGCCTACAAATAAGCATGAAAGAATTGTTCTGTATGTCTTGATTAAAGTGGTGATTATATTGGTATATACCTTTGTCAAAACTCATCAAAATGTACACTTAAAATTTTATTGTATAAAAATTATACTCCAACAATGTTCACTTAAAATTTAAAAACATTACAAATTTTATAGCAACAGAAATATAAAGAAACTGTAAATTATTCAAACATGTAAACTCCTATGGAGAAAATTATAATTTATTATTGAGGACATGTATGAGGAAGACCTAAATAAATTTAAAAATATATTATGTTCATAGATAAGCAGACTAAATATCAGAAAAATGTCAACTAGTTCGCAAATAAGCCAAAAATTCAAAGAGCAAAGGGCCAAATATAGCCGGTAAAATCTTCAAGAATGATAATTATCTTTGAAGGCTGTTGGGAAAGACTAGAAATGATGTGATAACTAAATGACAAAAGCTTAAAGACATTTATACACCATCACAAAAATAATCTCATGGGTATTTTTTAAGATAAAAAATAATTTGATTCTGTTTATTTAAAAAGCAACACCAGGAAATTAATATATTTGTCATGGTAAATTATTATCCTCCCCATCAACTAATTAGGCTATTTTAACAGTAAGACCAATTACAGTGATAAATTCTTCATAAGAAAAAAGCATCATTTTTTTAAACACTAGTCAGAGTCCTGATGTGTTAGTCTTAAAGGTTTTCCCAACCTTTTTTTTTTAAGACAGGGTCTCGCTCTGCTGCCCAGACTGGATTACAGTGTTGCAATCACGGCCCACTGTATCCTCGACCTTCTCAGGGCAAAAAGTTTTTTTAATCTTACAAGGTCAAATTGTCTTTAATTGGAGCATAAATATATTATGAGAAATCCAATTCATGTTGAAAGTGTTACTGTCAGTAAGATTTTATCTATTACAAATGATATAATAAATATGAATAGCAATGGGAAAATAAAAAATAAAAAATGTTCACTTGGTAACATGAAGACATAGTATTTTTTTCCTCTTTATATTTCTGACATTCCTGTCATAATGTTGGTTCTACAACTTGTTTCAATTAGAGTCAATACAAGGCAAAGCTGATTTCATCAACTATTGCTAACCATTTTCTAGCTTCTTAACCTAATATAATTTGATGACAGGTTCAGAGTAAATGAGGAAACTAATGCCTGCCTCTATCTTTCCTCTTTCCCAACATCTCACCACAGCCACCTGTTGCAGTCAGTGGAATTCCCACTGATAAGTACCTTAATCAGCTTTGAGCTCTCATATGCTCAGCATCAGTTATCAGTAATAGGGAATCACAGAAAATGAGATCTGCACAATAATAAGTATTATCAGGAAAAAGTAAGACATTATCCTTTCTCTGAACCACAGCATGATGTCATAATTCATCTGAACCAGGAACACTTTCTTGCAGTGCCGTCGTTGTGCCTTGGTAAGATAGATATGTTGAAGCTTGAGAAAGATTCAGTGGGGGTGTCACAGAATGATAATATGTGAAGATCAAAGAGTAGGCTCTACCTAATTTGCTATAAGGAATGTAGGTATTATCAAATAGATTAATTAATTAGGTAAGTGTATTGGAGGTAATATTCTGAAATAGTCTGCCTTTTTCTTTTACTTTTCTAAGTTCATGACCTCCTTTCTGATTGACCCAAGGAAACCCCTAGTAAGGAAGAAGGCAAGAGGTCAGGTGGTTGTAAAAGAGAATTAGGATAATTACAAAAGGATCCAAAATGTACAGATCCTGACATTTTAAATGCAGTTTTGTATCAATGAAATATCAATTTGAAAATTTCCATACAATAGTCTTATAATGGTCATAAAAAGCCATTTTCTTGAGAGAGGAATGTCTAGATTATTCTTTTTTCTCTTATTTTTTTCAAGAACCAAGCCTAGAGCACCTGCTCAAGTTATTTTCCCTTTTTCTCCCAGAGACTATTTCTTCTCCCTGTTAGGCTTAGGTAGAAGAAATATATGACACAGTGAAAGGGAGCAATCTGCTCCTTTTGACCCAGGGTATTATGGAAGAAATTAGGAAGATGGAAAGAGTGGAGAAGGGGAAGGAAAGTACCTCAATGGTCCCTTTCTCCATACTTCATCCCCAACTTGGAGGTGACCCTTCAGAGAAAGTTGTCTTTTGGTATATATACAGATACATTGAAGAAAATACCAGAAGAAGAATGGTCCTATGCCAACATGAGATACTTAACAAGCCAGAATGTGTAGCTGGCCACCAGATGGTTTATTTCGCCCTTCCGAGTCCCTCTAAGTTCCTAAGTGGCATGAATACAGTGGACCTTCCAAGGTCCATTCCGAACAGGATGGTGTGACTCCATGGCAAAGGCAGACCATCTGGCCTAGAGGCTGACTGGACGGAGCCTCTGGCAGTGGCAGTGCCTGAGGAGTCAGCAAGGGCTGAGAAAGGACATGCAGGTCAGAATGCACCACTGGGCGCCAATAAATCAGAGAGAACCCACCGTATGTATTATACCAGCTGTAGACTTCGGCCACCGAAAGCCAACACAGTGAGTGGCAGCCTAGATGGACAAGTGACAATGAAATAAAAAGCCTTATCCTCTACCCCTCCTACAAGAATTCAAAAGTTTCTTGAGATGTCATGTTGGAGAAGAGATGGTCAGAAGGGTGGGAGACCAAAATTTCTGAGAGATAAGCATTTTTCCTCTGGATATTAAGGACTATCTAATGACCCTTACTGGCTCAGATTAAGAGAGAAACCAGAATGGACTTCAAGTTAGCATGACAAGAGCAAAAATAGGGAAACTGTATTTTCTCTGCCCATTTGAATTTTGTTCTTTCCCATTATTAGGATAAATCTAAAAATGATTGTTTGGAGAGAGTAAATGATATTAGTTTGCAAAATCATGCAGTCTTGGTAGAGGAAACAACTTTTTAATGAAAATTGCAATTCCAGAATTAGGAGGTACCCCTTAAAGTTTGGAAAACTTAGTTTGGAGATAAATAAGAGGAAAGGGTAATTGTATATAATCGTTACCTGAAGTTATGGTGAAGGCTGAAAGTACAATAATTGAAGAGAAGATTAGATAAATTAGCAGATGCTGTAAGTCTCAAATATGTTAGTAAAAACAAAACAAATGAACAAACAAAACCTAAGGCCTTTGGAAGGCATGCTGTTTAAATAAGCATTATTTGTTACTACTGCAGAGATCAACTGAGTTAGCCATTGGTGTGATCCAGAGTAAACCCAAAGCCACTAACCAGAGTAGTGGGTCTCATGTTCTGTGCATTCATATATATTATAGCATCATATATATGAATAAACATATATCAATAAAAACAACATACAAAAAAGCTCTGATATACTATTGGTATATCATGGTAGGTTAGGGCAAGTTTGAAGAGGTTGCTTGGAGAAATAAGTGAAAAAATATTGAAAGAAGTAAAGTAAGTAGTTGCATAGAGAAAAGTGAGAAGATCTGAAAAGCAGATATTTGCAAGATGTATACAAGGGACAAATAGAAGTCTTTATAAAAGTGGTGGCAAGAAGAAGCAGCTGTTAAAGGATCATTATTGCACAATAACAACAGCAAAACTTTTACATAGTGCTAGGTACTAGTCTCAGCAATCTACATACATCAATTCATTTGAGCCCCTCGAAAGCCCTTCGAGGTAGCTACTATTATTCCTGGTATACCTGTTTTACAGATAAGGAAAGTGAAACAGAAAGAAGTTATAAGGCTGGGTGCAGTGGCTCATCCCTGTAATCCCAGCACTTTGGGAGGCCAAGGCAGGTGGATCACCTGAGGTCAGGAGTTCGAGACCAGCCTGGCCAACATGGTGAAACCCCATCTCTACTAAAAATACAAAAATTAGCTGGGCATGGTGGCATGCACCTGTAATCCCAGCTACTTGGGAGGCTGAGGCAGGAGAATCACTTGAACCCGGGAGGCAGAGGTTGTAGTGAGCCAAGACTGTGCCACTGCACTCCACCCTGGGCGACAAGCGCAAAAAAAAAAAAAAAAAAGAAGTTATAAAATTTGCCCACAGTCATGCATCAGTGCCAGGATTCCAGCACAGGCTCACTAGCTCCTGAGTACATGTTATTTTTGTAACTTCTACACTATTATACCATTCTAAAAATCAAAAAGAATTTAGATATTCAAGCAATAAACAATTTGGATTTGGGGCAATAGCACTTATAACCAGTTTTTGAAAACTTTATGCCCAAACGTAAGAGTAATTTCATTTTTCCTGTTGAGATAAATAAGCACTAAAATTCCATTTTGACCTAAATTAATAAGAAGCAAATCCATTTTATGAATTTATATCAAAGATATAGAACACATATGCATGAAGACATGCATACGAGTGTATTTATTATAGTGTTTGTGCTCATAAAACACAAAATATCAATCTAAATGTTTAGCAATAGAAGACCAACTAAATAAATTATGTTTTATGCACAATGAAATAGATTACCTCTTTCAAAAGAATGGATAGAAATCTATAGGTATTGATGGATGGAAGGATCTCCAACATATATCCTTAACTGCAAAAAGCATGGAGCAGAAGCGTGTATAGCAGATGTCTTCCAGTTGCTTACCGTTTCTCTGTTCTTTGCTGGTGGAGACCAATCTATATGGACTATACCACTGGGCTTCTAGATCCCATGACTGCTGGTTGGATTTGGCCACTGGGAACCCCTGCATGGCACCAGAGGAGAGGAGCATGAGGTCACAGCATTCATTCCCTTTTGGCCTTAGGCTAACTGTATCACTACTCCTCTCCTACATGACTTCTTCCTTCCAAGTTCAGGTAACAATAGCCATCACATTCCTCATTTCTTTGAGCCTATAGATGTGACAGCTCCACTGATACTAACTTGGGTTACTAAACTATCTCCTTGTGGTTCCCCTATATAATAATTCATATGTTCGCTGATAATTTCTTTATTTGTAAACTGTTCTCCAATTTTCCAAGTTTGAATGTTCTTTCTGCTTCCTATTATGACCCAGTTATGCTACTATGTTAATACGAAAAAGAATGACCAAGTGTGGTGGCTCATGCTGGTAATCCTAGCATTTTGGGGGGCCAAGGTGGAGGACTGAGACCAGCCTGGACAACACAGGGACACCCTGTCTCTACAAAAAAAAAAAAACAAAATTAAAAAATTAGCTGGATCTGTTGGCCTGTCATCCCAGCTACTCCAGAGGAGTGAGGAGTGATCACTGCACTCCATCCTGGGGAACAGAGCGAGAGCCTATCTCAAAAAAAAAAAAAAAGAAAAAAGAAAAAGAATGGTGGATATATAGAAATAGACACTCAAATATTCAGATAATACACTTAGAATGGTGTGCTGGAAATGCTAACAATAACTGTCAGGGAGAGGAAATCCACTGGGGGCTGGGAATGGAAGGCTTATCTTCATTGTATATCTTTTTGTATTGTTTGAGTTTCTTACCACGTCAATATATTAGTCATTAAGAAAAATAATAAAATAAAATGTTGTAAAAATAATCCAAACTTTACCTTCAAGACAGGAAAAAATTTAATGCAGAAACTGTGTCATAAAGCCCAAAGTCTAGTTTAGAGAATATATGTAGATGAGAATTTAGTGCCTATAAGGTCCATGAAATTGAGTTGCACATGACTAGAGATATGTTCTACTCAAATATTATTTTCCAGATATCTTATAGGATCTAATATGTATAGCGCTATACATATTAACATATATTCTGTATTTTGTAATTATTTGTCATTGTTACTATTTTTATTTAGGTTTAAATTACAAATATGATTCACAGGCTAGTCACAATCTTCATTTGGACTAAATGTGACAAGTATTCAAGTTTACCTTTGGCTTTATGAAGTGAATCTCACTAGCGATAATGAGTGAATAAAGTCTTACCTTTCCATTACATCTTGAATCAACAGTTTTGCAAGCAATGAATGCAAAAATTAAGTTGTCTTTTTTTGGCAACAATTTAGCAAAGGCGTATGTTCCGAAGTCAAATGACTTCGCTTCAAGTTGAAATTAAGAAATGTTTTGAAGCATACTCATTTGATAATAATTTGCTTCAAAATAAGCATCATGCTTCTTTTTAATGCGACCCACATCCTTAACATGTGACTCAACAATATGGTAAATGAAAAAACAAAGTGCTCTCAAAAACAGCCTCCAAATACATTCCAGTTCATGGGATTTGGGTGCCTGTGTTTCTTCGTTATTTAGGTCCCCACTTTATAGCTGTCTATGCAAACCCCACCATTTTCTTCTTTGTTGCAATGATGACAAACGCTCTGAGAAAGAGGAGCTGGGCCTCTGCCAAGAACCTACTCTCCACTTCAGTATGTTTCAGCTTTCAAGACCTGATTGTTTTCTCCTTTCTCCCAGGGACCACTAGTTACCTCATTACCAGGAAGAATGACCCTTTGACAGCACAACTGCAATCCAGAATCTCCACCAAATTGTAGCCTTAGAGATGCCGACAGCATCAAAAAAGGAATCAAGATCAGAAGGTCAGAAAGACAAATGCATTAGTACATCTATAGCCTACAAGTTATTTGGCAGTTTTCTTGGCTTGCAAAAACCCATTTATAAAGTTTCTTTTGACGTATTTATTGCCTTTTTGCTTACAATCTTTAGACTGCCAGGATTCTTAATGTATAGGGGATTCCAGTGTTTGAGATTACTGCCTGGATTTGCAATCCATTTCATAAAATGTTGAACGAGAAACAACAGCTTCCTCCCTCTTCAAACAATCACTATTACTATCTTACTCAGTTTTTACTACAGCAGAATACCAGTGAGATCAGCCATTTACTAAAAAATATTTCATAAAACAGCTCAAACTAAAAATGAAGTCAGATAAAAAGTAAACTAAAATAAATCGTGAGCTTGCTATTTAAGCTGCTTAACAACTTGAATTAATCTAACTTTAAACTTCCTCTTGCTATTATCTTAAGTTGATTGAATGTACTAGTTAGAGTTTTCTAAGATCCAGATAGACCAGTAACTAACTGCTTAATTTCTTCAAAGCAACTTGAACTTTTAATAAATAATCATAATAAATTACAGCAACCATTTATTCTCTGCTATATGCTAGATATTTTACTTGAATTATTTTTAATCTTTACTGTAACACATCTAGGCAAAATATTAATATACCTATTTTACAAAAAAGGAAACACACTCAGGAATTTTTAGGGACCCAGGAGCCAGAATTCCATTTCTTCCAATTTCCTTCAATGTGTTCACGATGTATCAAGTAACTCGTTCATTTAGTCAAGCAACCATTTTAGCTGATTTAGTCACCAATTCAACTAATAACATTTACTCATTGTCTTAGATTTGGGAGGCATAGCTTGATAGCTGCAAGGATTATGTTAAATGTCAGTGAAATAAGGGAATGTGGATTGGCTCATTTCATCTTAAAGATCCTGCTCACAGGGCACCAAACATTAAACTAGTTTTAATAATTAAATTGATAGACATTTCCTGGAGCAAGAAGCTGTGGCTACATTCTGTAAGTTTGTTGGGTAATACAAAACCTTGTGTGGGTGTGCAAAAATCGAGCACACACTGCTAATGAAATCATTATGATCAAGGCTGAAGAGGCTTCATAAAAGAAAAACAAAGTGTCGTTGAGTTACTGATCTGTCCAAGAACAGGATTGAACCAAAGTGGGGTGACCATTCTGTGACCTTACTTACTGTACCTTTTGTTGACTACGAGTAGATAGACCAAAAAGCTACCCTGTGTTGAAGATGACATTCCTTGTCCCCATTTCCTAATGGCAAAATTTTTCACTCAAGTCATAGAACAAGAAGTCTAATGTTACCATTTAGGAATGGCATATCTCTTTAAGCCCTTCTCAATGGCTTTTATGGCAATGAAGAAACCAAACAGCGTATTTTCCTTGCCATCTTACACGCTGTTTTTAGTCTTTATCTGGCAGCATGCCTAGAGTATAAGGGTTTGTCTCTAGATAGATCTTTAAGTCTTTCTCCTTGCCATTTACCATCACTCAAATACTCTCATTATCAGTGGATATCTTAAACTCTGGGTTACATCTCCTTTTTATTCTACTTCCAGAAGTAGAGCTTCTAAAACTGGTGCTTCTATTAATTATACCACTCAGCTGATCATTTGTCTGTCCCTAAAGACGGAGTTGAAAAGACAACAATTTCGGAAAGAAAAGAAAAGGTAAATAATCCAAAGATAGTTTTTATGTACAAGACAGCATTACCTCTACTTAATATAGCATAAAATTTAATGCTCTACGAAGGAGTCTAAGTTCCTAAAAGTAAAATTATTTGCATATTTCAATATTAGATTCCCTATTTTGCTTACACAATTTTACACAGGCCTCTCAGATAGTTGCAGTGTCTTTAATCTCATGTTTTCCTTCATGATACTCTCTCTAACGAACATCCCACAAGTTTCTCACTCTGCAATATTTCCATTTCTAGTTCTTCCAGTTTTTCTAAGGCATAAGTATAGAAAAAAATGCTTAAAGGAAACTTAATAAGAGTTACCATATTTCTGTTAAGTTTCCTGACGACATGTTAATGTATATATGGGGAAATAATTTATATAGATGAAAGGGAGAAATCATATATTTCCATTATCCTTGACAGTATCATGAAGGGCTTCAAGAAGTAAGTGGCATTTGAGTTGACTCTTAAACTTGGTTCGGTGGTGGACCAAGACGTTCCTCGTTTAATAATAAGATGAGTAAAGTCACGGGAGAAGAAAAGTGAATGGGTTATCGGTGGCCTGCTGAGTTCTCTGGTGGGATTTGAGTATCAGTGTATCTGATATAACTATATCTGATATAACTCACTTTTTTGCTCAAACAAGCCTTAATCAACTAATCAATGCCTTGGTAAGATGGCATAATTCATCCAGTCTCTCCATCCAGTCTCACTCTTACATGTGCTGCCTGAGCTGCTATAGCTTTACAGCCACAAATCAGTCACTATGTTGATATTCAACCACAGGACTTTCCAAAGTAAACCTAAATGAAAAGGTGAGCTGCCTCACTTTCTTCTAGTCTGGAAAGAGAGTTGGCCTTAGACACAAACACCTGGAGGCTAAGTAGCTGGCAGCCAGGAAGAGATGGCAGGAATGGAGACAGATGTCATCTCGGATGCCCATTCTGGGATTCACCCATGACAGTTCCCACTGCTTTTTCTTTTTCTAGCTCCTCCTCCTTCTTGTTCTCTCCCTAAGAGAAGAAAAAAGATTAAAGAAGATATTCGTCCATCGGAAAATAAACTAGCTTTTTCTCTCCACTACTGCTCCTACAGAGGTTCTGTAGGACACAGAAGCAAACTGCATCTAGTTTGATGGAATGTTATGCTGCTGAGCACACAGAGGAATATATTACAGAAAAATTCATTCTGCATGGTAAGAACTGGCCATGGGCTGTGTCCATTGAAGTGATGTGTCATAAATCTAGTGGCATTTGGCATTTCACATCATGGAATACTCCCCACATCATTGCCAGAATTTCTGGTGCAGCTAGCTTGAATATTTCCTGTCTACTCCATTCCTACTTCTAATGCCTGGTGACGGAAATGAGGTTCTCTATCACCTCTTACTTGAAACACTGCAAGAATATCTCAACTGATGATGATGGTGATGATGATAGTTAACTTTCGTTGAGAGCTTTCGATGGGTCAGGCTTTTTTTCTTTTCTGCACATTCATCTTTTAAGAACGTTTACTTTGAAATAATTACAAATGTACAGAAAAGTTGCAAGAAGTATGCAGAACTCCTGTACAACTTTTTTCCCAGATTCACCAATTTTTACATAAGTTTGCAATATTTGCTTTAGTATTCTCGCTTTCTTCTTCTCCATATTTTTCCTAAGCAATTAAGAGAGTTAGTTGTATAGATAATGCTACTTTACTCATTTACCTTTCAGTGTATATTTTCTTCAGTGTGTAAATGTAGTACAGTCACCAAACTGAGAAAATTAACATTGATACTTTTTCTAATCTCAAGTCCATATTCGAATTTCATCTATTTCCCTGATAATGTCCTTTATAGCAAATTTGTCCACTACAGAATCCAGACTAGGATCACAAATCACAGTTTTCATGTCTCTTTGGTCTTCTTTAAGGTGGAATCTTTACTTGGCCTTTCCTTTGAAGCATACAGGCCAGATATTTTACAGACTGTCTCTCAATATGGATTTGTGTGATGTGTCACGTGACTACATTCAGGTTGTGCGTTTAGGGCTGGAGTACCAAGAATTGAGAATGTGTTCTTTTCACAGTGTCACATTGGAGGCACATCGTCTTTATTGGTGATGTTAGTTTAGATCACTTGGATAAGGTATTGTCTGTTTTCTTCTCTGCATAGTTAATTTTTTCCTACTGTAATAAATAATCTATGATGAGATACTGCAATATCATATAAATATCCTGTTCTTCATCAACTTTGCTCCACTAAATTTAGCATCCATTGATGATTCATGCCTGAATCAATTTCTTTCTGTGATGTTGCAAAATGAGGATTTTCTTTTTTTCTTTTCTTTTCTTTTTTTGAGACAGGGTCTCACTCTGTCACCCAGACTGGAGTGCAGTGGCACAAACATGGCCCACTGCAGCCTTGACCTCCTGGGCTCAAACTATCCTCCCCGCTCAGACTCCTGAGTAGCTGGGACTACATGTGCACCCAGCTAATTTTTTTTTTTTTTTTGAGACAGAGTATCACTCTGTCAGCCAGGCTGGAGTGCACTGGCAAGATCTCGGCTCACTGAAACCTCCACCTCCCGAGCTCAAGCAATTCTTTGACCTCAGCTTCCCGAGCAGCTGGGATTACGGGCATGTGCCACCACACCCAGCTAATTTTCTTGTATTTTTAGTAGAGGCAGGGGTTTCGCCATGTTGGCCAGGCTGGTCTTGAACTCCTGACCTCAGGTAATCCACCCGCCTCAGCCTCCCAAAGTGCTGGGATTACAGGCATGAGCCACCGTGCCCGGCCACATCCAGCTAATTTTGTGTGTATGTGTGTGTGTGTGTGTGTGTGTTGTTTGTTTGTTTGTTTGTTTGTTTGTTTTGCAGAGACAGGGTTTCACCATGTTGCCCAGGCTCGGGAAATGGTGATTTTTTTAAACTTCATTATTCCCTCTATATTAGCTGGCTTACTACTGTAAAAGCAAGAGCTTTCTCTTCTTATTTATTTATCTATTTATTATTATAGACTCACGGATTCCTGTTCTTTTTTTTTGGATTCCTGTTCTATTCAGTAGACAACAATCCATTACTTCCTTATTTATTTTGATGGAAGCCTCTTCAAGCTGGCTTCATGTACCTTTTGACAGGCCTTCATATTTTTGGGAGCACTTCCTCACTTTCAGGCACTGAAGATATTCCAAGCTCATAACTTTTCCTGCTCCAGCCATGAAATCTGTAGGGTATATTTTAAACACTTTATAAATAAATAATTTCCCAATAAACCTACAGGATATGTACTATTAGCATTCCCATTATACAGATGAAGGGATTAAGACACAGAAAGGTTAAATAAATACTCCTAAGTCATAGCCTTATTAAATGGTGAAGTCAAATTGTTATTGCCTCCAATCTTGTGCCCACTCTCACTCCCCAGCCCCAGCCAAATTTATTCTCCACAAAGTTAACAGAATGATGGATCTCAAATGCAAACACTGAATCTCTACCACGCAGCAATACCTTAGTACCTGGTATTCACGCATTAACTACATGTTGAAGTGAATTGGTTTAAACTGACAAAGAACTAATGAATAAATCATATTCCCACTTTCTCTTTTGCCATCTTTCAGTTATCTGGCCCAAGGATCATAAAAGAAATTCCTAGAATGAAATGGGAAGAGAAAGTGAGGATGTTGTCATACCTTTCAGGACTGACGTAAAGATCCCTCTTTTGATATCTATCACTATGGCCAATCTGGATCTACTTATCCCCTCTGCATAGAAGAGGAAACTTCCACCTCTCCATCTGAAATGCTGATGTAACAATCTCTCATTATACTCTCCTACATTCTCCTAACTCTGAGAACCTTTAGCTTCTTTTCTCCAAGAAAATATTAGCCCTTGTGTCCCTAAATTTACACTCAGCCTGTCACCCACTTTGTGTCTTCATTTCCTTCTTTATCTAACTTAGACCCAATGGTTTATTAGCTCAAATACTCCCAAACATGTAGTCTTAACTTCCAAACTCTTGTTACCCTGCAAACTCTCAGATCTAGAAGAACCCAAGCATCTCACTCCCTCACTGAAATTGCTGAGCACTTCTGGAGAAAATTACACAATGATATGGATGGTTGGCACCACAAATCTCCCTTGGCAAGGTTCAGCAATCTTATGACCTGATCTTGATCAGCTCCCTCTCCTATTCCCCTCAACAATGATTTTAAGCTTTTGCCTCTCTCTTTATGTCCTTTCCCTACCATCCCCTTTCTCTCAGTGCCTCCTACAACTGGGAGAAAATCTAGTTTATCAAGCAGCATCCACATTATTTTCTCAGCCCCACACCACCATTTAATCCATATGTATGCCTGCCTTTACTTTCCTCTTTATGTCTCATTGAGGAGGTGACTTTTAACTTTTATAGAACTTAGCTTATGCTCTAAATCCCAGCCTCTACTACAACCTTCTAATATTGTTTCCTTAATTTCTTTTCTCTTTTTCTATATCGTTAATCTCCATTAATTTATGTCTTCTATTTTATTGCTTTATCTTTAACTATATAAGCTCAGTTCTTTCATCTTAGAAAGCAAAACATGCCCTGATCCTACATCTTCCCTTTATCTACTGTCATATTGCTTTTTTTCCATGACTAAGATTCTTGAAATTAGTTTACACCCACTGCCTTCACTTTCTCACCTCCCTTTTGTTCCTAACCCACTTCAATCTGCATCTACCCATGCCTTGCCACTGAAACTGCCTTCTCTGAAGTCATCCATGACCTCTCAGTTGCTAAATCCAATGGGCATTTTTCAGGCCTTATATTTTTTGACTTCTCCCTCCCTCCCTTCATCTTCTTTCACCTTCAAAAATGTTGGTTAGACATTGGGGATACCATAGTGAACCCAAGATACCAGACCTTGTCACCATGGAACACATAGTCTAGCTGGGGAAACAGACATTAAACCAATCATGACACAATTAACTATTAATGAAGTATAACTGTGATAATGATGCAAAGAAAATTTAAATGTTATTATGAGAATAGAGAATGTAGCTTAATCTAGAGGGGAAATGGTCAAGAAAAATTCTCCTGCAGAAGTGGCATTTTAACTGAGATCTGAGAAATGAATAGCAGTTAGCTAAGTTACAGATGGGGGACAGTGGAGGAAAGAAGAACCTTCCAGACCGAGGAAACAGAATGTGCAAAAGCTCTGAGGTAGGATGAGGCTATACTATTTGAGCAATGTAATGGTGGACAACATGACTGGATTAAAGAGAATAAGGGGATTCCAAATGGGGCTGAAGATCGGGGGACAGAAGTGAAATCAGTCAAGGCCTTAGAACATTTTAAGAAATGTGGACTTTATCCTAAGAATGGTGGTGGGTTTCCATCAAAGGATTTTGGATAGGAATATGAAGAGATCAGATTTGGCTCCAGAACCCCCAATGGTGAAGTCCAAATAAAACTAGGGTGGTGGCAGCTGAAACAGAGAGAAACATATGGGTTAAAGATGAATTTAGGGGCATAATTATTAGGCCTTGGAAATTTATTGGATTTGATACCCCTTGTGGAGGCATTGGGGATGAAGAAAAGAAAAATAAATATCAAGGATAAAACCCAATCTCTAGCACAAGCAACTGGGTGGATGGTAATACCATTTACCAAGACAGTGAACACAGGAGAAGGTGTTTCCTCAGGGGTGAAGATCACGAGTTTAGGGTGCCTCTTGACCTATAGAGATGTCTACTGGAGAACTGAATGTATAGGTCTAAAGCTCAAATGTAGGTTCTGGGCCAAAAATAGAAAACTGGGGAATCGTCAGCCAATGAAGGGTAACTGAAGCCAAAGGACTCTGTAAGACTGACTGTGGAGAAATGGAAGAGTGAAAAGGGAGAAGCCACATGTCTACTCAGTCACACATACCCTCTGACCTCCAGCCAGGCTTAACTACCAGTTTTCTGTATGGCCTTATCTTTCTCTCTTTTTTGTTTGTTTGTTTGTTTGTTTGTTTCTTTACACATACTATTTCCTCCTGTCACGCCTTTCTCCTCACCTCTGCCTTAATTCTTATTTATTCCTCAAGACAGTTCAGGTGCCAATTCCTCTACAAAGCGTTTCCTTCTCTTCCCCTGGTCACGTAGTTGCCTCCCATTCATTAGATGTTGCTTCTATCAGGTCTTATAATTCCCCAAAGATATCTGTAAAATAGCAGTTATTACACTGTAATGTAATGTTAGTCACCCTGCTAGACTGTAAATGTCTTGAACACAGAACTCTACTTATATCTCATTGAGTCTCAGGGCCTAGCACAGGGCCAGGCACATAATATTTCTCAATGTGTACTTGAAAGGAAGCAAAAAGATTCTTCTAGGAAAAGTTTCCTATGTGAGTCATAGAATTCCTGACTATTAAAGCCAGAATGGACCTTGGATATTTTCTACTCCAACCTATTTTGCAGGTGAGGAAACTGAGGCCCAATTACAGAGCTAATAAATGGGAAACAATATTTAGAATCCAGTTTTCCTGGCTCTCAGCATAGTGGTCTTCCCATTACCTAATAACCAACAAACCCATTGAGTAAGCTATTTACTCAATGACTTGCCCATGAAAATGTATGCTGTGTGGGTCTTTTTCAAACATGGAATATTAAATGAAAACTACACAGATGCGAATATATAAGCAATTGAAGTGACCTACAGAATATAGAACAAATGGAGAATCTAAACTAACAGAAGTGTTGAATTCTTATATGATTAATAAAAGTAGAAGATGTTAAAATTTTATGAATTGTTCACATGAGGTCCTGTCTAAGCTTAGGGGTAGGGGTGTTATAGGATGTTAACTATCCCATTAACAATAATAACTGGTATTTATTGACTGCTCACCATGAGCCAAGTACTAGGATAAATTTCATCATTCATTAATTCCTTTGGTGAGCATGTGAAAGCCCTATGAGAAGTTTGGAAGTGTGAGTTTGCCTAGGGTCGTGTAGCTGATGAGAGGCTGAGCCAGCGTTGCGATCCAGGCAGTCTGACTGTAAAGTGATGTGTGAAGCTGCTGAGCTCTCCTGCCTTCATTATTTAAACCTGTGTGTACTCCCTCCACTTAGGCAGCTCTGGTTGCCACCTTCTTCTCTTTGCCAGTCTCTTTTAAAAAGGTTAAAAGGGGAAGAGTTGTCCAAAGTCATCCCTAGTTGACAGAAAATAAGTGAAATAAACTATTCTCTCTTTCCCAACCACCTACTTGGATCTGAAAAAAATATTTAAATGAAAAGATAAAAATGTGTTACACATTCATAAGCTAGGTTCCATTATATTTGCTTTTTTATTAAAAAAAAGAATATATCATGGTGCCCTTTCTATTTGTCTGTGTTTCTCTGTAGTTTTTGGTGTTGGTGCTCTTGGATTATAAACTCTAGATGGCAGTGATTAAGTTAAAGTTTTGTGCGGTCTCTGGACAATGGTATGTATATTGCATAATACATAATAAACACTATTTGTAATTATAATAAGGGTGAGTCTGGAAGAGGTAAACAAGGGTATAAAATTCATCTTCCGTATGGTTATTATTCCATTTATATGAGAAGTCCACTAAATTCACTGAACCATATCAGGCCACATCTCTTTGAAAACCTACCAGTTTTTACGAACATTAAATAAAACTGGTTAGACTTAATGACCATTTATCATATTCATACAAAAATCATGAAATGGAAACTTAGCAGAGAGGAGGCCACTGATAAAGAAAAAAAGTTTTAAACACCAACAGGTTTGATATATTATTTTTTATATTTAAAAAAATCAAGTATCGGCTATTTTTGCTCCAGAACTTTCTGTAATTGGCGGGTCTTTTACTTTCGCTGTTGTTTTCTTTCTTGCCTGAGTATTAACCTAAGTAGCATAGATTCAGAAAACATGCCCAAAATATTTATACATGTATTTTCTCACAAAAGTTAGATATTTGAACCTTAAGAGAAACAGCTTGGATGAAAAATTTTACCACAGGGAGAAACAGTGAACAGCCTTAAACAGAATCAAGATAAAGCTGGGGGAGGTGTTGGTTGGGAAGAGGGGGAGGTGACAGGAAATGAAAAAAGTTCTCCCAGTTTCATTTTATAGGTGAAGCAGATTCTACTTGGATTAGACCTTCTAAGTGACTATGACAGAGGGTAAAGAGAGGTGGAAAGGAAACTTTGAGTGACGTTTCTGACAGCAGGCTACAGAAATAACAATTTGACAGAAGGGGCCATCATAAATATAAGAACATCTCAGGCATGAATAGGACTTCTTAATGTAAAAAATATGGAGCATGTGTAGGATTCAATTTGGGGTGAAGAGAAGAGCCAGGTGGGAAGGTTACCGAGAAGCCAGCTATTAGTGTTGAAGTCAAGGAACTCTGGTATCCATTTAAATATTCCTGGTGAACATTTTTTGGAGATTTTGAAGTATCTTTCTCAGTTATTCCTATTTATATCTAGTTCTAGCTTGATTGACTGAGCTGACGTGTAACCAATAAATAGAGAAGTTTGGTATTTCTATAAATACAAAGTTTGTTTTTGTGCCAATACTGGCATCTATTTATCCTGCAGGTAGAGGATAGATCTCGTTTTTGCCTAATTAAAACAGACATCACAGATCAAGAACAGATCTTCATGTCAGCAAACAGACCAATCACTCTCTTCTTGTTATTTAATAAGAGTTTCATTATCAATGTGCTGGAAGGAAAAATATTAGTAAAAAGTCTGCATATAGTATTATAAATACTACTGTATTATAGAGGGCAGAAAATGGGAAAGCACCATATAATAAGAAAAATTGGCCTGAAGTTTAAAGCTTTGGGATCTTGTCAAAAACCAGAGCTAACTAGTTTTATGAATTGGACTAGTCAGTTGCCATCATTAGGCCTCCAATTCTTTGCTGGAATGATAAGAGAAGTTGTCCAAATTATTCCTAAAGTCCACCATTCAGCTCTGAAACTCATGACAAGTAAATATTCTATTTTGAATTTTCATTAGGTTAAGGATTTAACAATAAGCTGAAACAGGATGACTAACCCATAACATGTTCCAGAAAAATATGAAATGACATGTTGAAGAGCATTTAAATTGAACAAAACAGATTTGTGTGTGTGCCACTATTGATATACAAATGTTGAATGTGTTTTACTGTATCTACTGAATGTGATTGATAGGAGAGGCATCAATTTCAAGGTTTGTGAATTTAAGTAAATTGTTGTCAGTGGTATAGCTTCTTTAAAAAATTATATCTTTACAGTGAACAGACAAATTGAGACAGGATATACATAAAGCATCAATTTAGCACAAATATCCACTTACAATTGTGAAATATATATATATATGTAGTTGGGAGTTTTTCAGAAAATTTGAGGAGCATTTTTTAAATTGCTTATGCTTTTTAGAATGCTTAGCATTTCTGTTTTGAAAACAACTTGTCTTCCTTTTCAAAATGTATGTGCGAAGCTGGCTCTGATGTCAGAATGAACCATTTTCACAGGATTGGGTCAGCTCCCACTCAACATTTCTTTTACAGAAAAGAAGCCGGTGATGAGGCAGTATTTGAGCTCGTTAAATCTCAAACCCCCAGCGTCTTTTCCAAAGCACTACAAAACTCTTACATGTATAATCACGAGGAGGAAAAGAAGAGAATATTTTTTGTCTTTAACTAAATTATTAAATCCTTGTTTTGACCCTTTCCTTTCTACCTTGATGCTTTCTGCCTCCACCTTTCATTTAAATTTCCTCACTTTGGGATGAAAAAGCATGAGTAAGTGTGGTGCATAAAAAGGAAAACAAGCAAATAAATAGAAAACTTGTCTTTTTGTCTCTCCCATTGCTGCTTTCTTTTCCCTCTCATTTCTCTCTGCATCGAACTTCAATTGTGTCTATTTAAATCCTTCCTATACCCAGGATATTTTAGGTTTCCAATATTTTTAAACGGAATAAAAATAGTTTAAAAAATGTTAAATGCATGTCACAAATATTTTACAGAAAAACTTTCTTTGAAACATAAGTGAATATCAAGTCGGGAAAATAAAAATTTTCTTCACAAAATCTATAAGTGTCTTCCTTCACTTTAAAAGGTTTTTAAAGCTTATGAAGGAAGCCACTGGAAGCAAGTTCATGTTTAGCAAGACTAGCCAAAAAAAGAAAAAGAAAAGAAAAGGAAAGAAAATAAATTGATTTAATGGGAGCCCACCCTGGGTCTAATTTCAAAGTTTCCATTTATGTCATGTCAGATTTGGGGAGACTGAACCCTCATTGAATGCACTGGGCTGACTCTCTCCCATGCCTGATACCCAGGGTTCATGACTGCAGTTCCTGGCACAGTCATAAATATTCATACCTAGACTAATAATTTGCAAGCCAAATTCATTTGGCTTTTTTCACCCCATCAATCTTATAATTAATAAGGGTGGTGCTCTTGTTTCACTTTCCTCCAAAAGAAAAGATAAATGAAATAAAGAGTCATCCTGTAAATTTAAATAGGAGTGCCTCTCACTGATTAAAAGCTGATGCTATCATATAATGGTGGAAGGGGAGGCTTCAGCTATTTCTCTCACTGGTGGCTGGGGCGAGGTGAGGAGGTGGTGATGGGTAATGCAAAGGAAGCATTTCCAGATGTGGCAGCATGAGCCTTAATCTGAAGAGTTTGGTTATCTATTAAATAATGCATAGGAGAATGGTGAGATATTATGTTAGAAAAGAGTTGTAGGATATATATTTACAAATTGCACTCTTACCTAGTATTTTGATAGATGGACACTGAATGTAGCTGGACATTGAATATAGCATGCCAATATCCAGAGAACTGGATTCTGAACAGCCTGCAGTTTCTGCCTGCAGTTTAGAAATTTAGACATATTTTAGAAAATTGTTAAAATTTGCTGATCTTTGCATCTTCAAAGTAACTGCCTTTGAATTAGTATGATAGCTGTGTTTCTAAATCTAATTGGAAAGACATGGTTTCCTCAAAAACATTAAAGGAGGTATATATATATCACAAAATAATTTTACAAATAAATCACAGTACATAGGACACAATGTAAATTGTCTGCTCCTATTGGATTTTCTAAGATCTTTTATAGCAAAGCAGGAGAATCAAATTGAACATAATTTTGAAATAAAATTTTGATAATTGAGTTAAGCAACTTGATCTTGTCAATCACCTGTGACCTTAATCTATTTACACTTCATTTAAACATTCAAAAAGTCCCAAGGCTCATGGATAAGCTTCAAAGTATGAACAACGGTCTTCACTCTGTTTTGGTGGGCAATATCAACCCTTTTGAGCAGATTATTTAATCTGTTTTAAAATTAAGAGACCTGGATAAATAAAGAAGCAGGAAAAGCTTAACTCTGCAATTAGGTATTCACTTCTAACTTCTTTGAGGGTAACTTACTTTAAAGATGTGATTATCTGTTATTTTTGTGTATTGGTTAGTTAGCTTTAAGAACTCTTGATACTTGAGCTATTCCTGAGACCCACCTAATTTATGTAAAGGCAATGGAAGGGGATACTGGGCACTCTTCATATTCTTTATCTTTAAAGCTTGTATTTAGTTGTTTCATTCTTTAAAAACCGACTGTGTTCAGGGCAGTCCCTCTTTAAACATGTCTAAGTGCATTTGCAGAAAAGATATATTTTACTTCTTAATTCTATGTGAATGCAATTACACATGTGATTTACTGCAAAAAAAAAAAGAAAAGAAAGAAAGAAAGAAAGGAGAAAGAAAAACTGCTTTCCTCCGCTGACCTTTAAAAGAGGAGGGTAAATGAGAGAGAAGCAATACTGACTGACTGGGCCTCCTAGTGTTTCCCCGACCTGGTCTAGTCAGCGGCTTCCGGGATGAGAATGGTCTGAGATCCTAGAGGCCGTGGTGATCTGGGTAAGTGGCACAGGTGGGGACCCCAAGGCGCCTTTACAAGGAGTTCTCAGCTGGTGGGGGAGCTCCGTCCAGGTTTCTTGTAGAGGTGTGGAGGGGGCTAGGAGGGAACTATCTTGTCCTCACCCTCTGTCAAACCCTTCTCAACTTTGCTTGGCTGAGGGGGATCATCTTGGAAAACTCACGGTTAGGTAATAAAGTCTCTTTCGTCTCCTACTATTTTTCAAAAGCAAAATTAGACCCACTTAGAGCTTGTGGGTGTTTCTGGGTCCTTGCTATTGATCTCCCGGGTCACCAAAACAACTCAGCAGCTCCTGCAGGTGTGTCCTCCGAAGGCATGGGAAGAGAGATCTAGGAATGGCAGAGGCGCAGTGGGAGAGAAACAGAGAGAGGGGAGAGGGGAGAGAGGAGAGAGACTGGCTCTGTCACCCTTTCTCCTGCATTCTAAATCTGGCTTGAGAGAGAGGAGAGAGAGAGGACAGAGGAGAGAGACTGGCTCTGACAGTCACTCGTTCTCCTGCATTCCAAATCTGCTTTTGGAGCCAGAGGCAGCCCTCCATCCTGGTGCCACCCAAATGCTAGACTGCTAGATTGGGCTGGGCCTGAGCACTGCCGAGCGAGCTTCTCTGAGGGCTGAGCGCTTCAGGAGTTCGACGCGGCCGTCCTCGGCGCAGACTTTCTCGCCGGCGGACGTGGGCTCTGGTGCAGTCACACTGTGGCAGCTCGGAGGCGCCCGCCCTACGCTGCTTCTCCAGGTCCTGAGAGTCGTGGGGTCCTGAAGACTGGATCTCTTCCTAACTCCATTCCCAAAAGCCCGCGAAGAGCGTGGGGGAGGGGGAAAGTGAAAAGCACCCTTCACCTCACCCAACCCCCACACCCTCTGTGAGAGGTGGCACTGCAAGGCCCACAGCCGGGAGGAGGCTTGCTCCCTGGCCTGCTGCACCCCAGCTTCCTGTCTCGGGGGAGCCAGCTGTGCTCCTCCTCAGCCGGTGGGGGCGGGGGGGAACCGAGAGGGGTTTGCAAATGGATTTTTGCTTGTTTTAACGTTCTTCCCTTTTTTGTTTGAGTCCAGCTGCTGTGGAGGCGGGCGCGGGCGGCGGGGTAGGAAGGACTGGGATAGGATCGGGTCAGGGAAGTGGAGACAGCAATTACAGAGCTTTGTGGATGTTTGTGGGCACACGTGCCTAGGTCACCGCATGCGTGTGTGTGTGTGTGTGTGTGTGTGTGTGTCTGTGTGTGTGTGTGATGGGGTGGGGGAGAAAGATAGAGAGTGTACAAAGCTAAGGAACCCTAGACCAAATCAGTTTGTGGAGCTCAGAGACACGCATCAAACCCAGCTACTGTCGCCTCACCTAGGGGTCTGGAATAGACACACCTATTGCTTGGGGTTCATTTAACCCTTTTTGTGCCTCAGTCCCAAGAACTTTCTTTGTTTTCCAGCACCGGGGAGAGAGGCTGTCGGGAAGAGTGGGGCTGGAGTGGCCGGGCAGAGGTTCACACTAGAGAGCTGGGCTCAGGGGTGCTGGGCTCTAGGGTGCTGGCTCAGCTGCCAGTGCTCATTCCTCTGGCCAGGCGGCCTGCCCTGTCTCCAACTCTTTCGTCCAGGTGAGAATGAAGGGCTTTCTTTGCATCGATTTGTGTTTTCTGTAAGAAGGGAAATTATGAGTTGTGATATTTTTATTTTTTAAAATGACGCCTGCTTGAGATTCTGTTCACCTGGCAAAGTGAAGAGTTTGAAGCTGAGAAGAGTTTGAACAAATGAAGCTGAGAAGACTTTGGACAATGCCAAATAAATATTGTGAATGATAACTTGTGTTAAAGCTAAAACTTTTGCACAGTGATGGGCACTGGCTCATTACTGGGATAGAAATAGCCCTCACAATACATTGTCTATGTGTGTACACAGTGTCCTCAGTATCTTCAACATCCCAATTCTCTTGGGTTTCAAAAGGTGATTGGGCTGACACAGTCCAAGAGCCTACTTCTGTGTGTGTTTCAGAGAAATACTTTGGATTAAATGGATCAGCATGAAATACACAAAGACAAGCCAAATAGAGGAGGGGGAGAGGAAATTAACATTAATTCTGGGAGAGGTGAGGAGAAAGGGGAACAGGGAGAAAGAGAGGGAGAGGAGGAGCAGGAGGGAGGGAGGAAGAGAGAGATTTTTCACACGTGCAGACCAAGGGCTTTGAAGCCTTCGACCCTGACCCCCAAACCCAAGTGCATCTCACAAAACAGGTTCGGCTCATATTTCAGGCGGTCTCCTGGCCAGGCGTCCGCGGTCCCCGGGGCCTTAATTCACTCCTGCCCTCTCTGCACAATGACTTTCGAACCTGGGAAAATAATTGCATTAGAGCAGATTACTTATCCGTCTTTTTCTGTTCGACAGAAGTCTATTAAACTCAACACAGCCATTACCAGCTGAGCTCTAGAGCGCGCCTTCATTAAGAAAATTAAAATCATACTTTTGAACCTAAGCAACGCCTGCGCAGGTCTCAGGAGTCCGCGTCAAATCCCTGTATTTTCGAGAACTCGATTTTTCCGCAAATCAATGTCTGCTTTTTGGATACCGTAGATCAGGGTGTAAAGATTGAGTGTGATGACAATTTCTCGGAAGATAGGGACGTCTGAGCTCTGGAAGTACCATCTCTCTTCTCTATCCCTACCCCCTCCTCCCACCGCCTCCTTTCCTGGCGTGGCTGTTTTCCCGGGAGCTTTCCAGTTAGAGGCTGCACACCTGTCCGGGCGTGCCCCGGGATTTGGGTAGCAGGTGGGGGGGGCTGAGGCGACAGGGAGGGGATGGTGGGTTCAGGGCCCGGGAACCCCGGGGGCGAACTTCCTCAGGTGACGTCTGCGGCCGGAGGCCCGCACCGAGTGCACGTGTTTCACACACGCGCGCGCGCACACGCACTAGAGCGCGGCGAGGAGACTGTCCCCCTCCATTGCGTTTCACAGCGGCTCCGGGACCAGTGTGGCCTGTGAGCCTTTTGTCCATCCGGGCGTGGGAGCCTGGCCTGGGAACAGGGCAGGCCGTTGCGTATGCCTCGGACCGGGAGCTTCGGTCCCTTTGGCGGGGTCTTTGGCCTCTAGGGGCCTATCTGGGTTTCCTTCTTGATTTGGTAAGAGCAGCAGTAGCGCCAGGTACGCCTTGGAGACTGTAGGCGGAATCGCTCCAGCTCCTGCTCTCTCCCGCGCCCCAGCCTGGGGCGGAGGGAACAGGTGGGAACCGCGGGCTGGAAGGAGGGAGACGTCCCCTACCTCCACTCCGGAAGCCTCGTGGTAAAGTCTCCCATTGCTCTAGCGGAGTTCAGATCTCCAATTCCAGTTTCAACTGGAACCCTCACCGGGTCTGTCTGCTCAGTTAGGAGGGGGTGCGTTTGCATTGATTTTTTGTGGCATCTGGAAATTTGCGGTGTTTCAGGAATAAATTTTAGCATGTTTTTCTTTTCTGTTAGCCACTGCCCTCCTTTTCTGCATTTTGTTTTTTAAAATATTAATGACTGTGTATGTCTCTGAAAGGTCCACCCAACTCAGGACTCTAAAGGAAACATAACGGCTTTTGCACATTTTGGGGGCGTCTTTCCTTAGGGGTCTAGGAGCAGAGAGGTGCTGCTTCCATTTTTGTCAGAATGCTCAGTCATAGAGTTCTCACCCCCTCTTTCTGTCTAATACGGCTTTGGGGGGTTTGTGAGGGGAAAATAGCACCCCCTCCTCCTCCCTATCAGCACTCAAATACAGGATTAGGTGGAGTTACCTGAAAGTGTATATATTGTTGTTCCTTGGCAAGTGTTTATTTCTCTTTCTCTCCATTTCTGTCTGGTACAAATGCCTACAAAACTCCATTGACGAAACTCAACAAATAGATGTGGACAAGCGAACATCTTTTACATCTCCACAGCTTTCAACTCGCTAATTGGTGAATATTAAAAATATTTTTCCAGGAAAACAGAAAAACAAACAAACACACCTACACTGCTGTTGTTCGTGTTTTCTTCTCATCAAAGGTAGACACATCATTGGATTTCTTTTTCCTTTGTAGCAAAAGATGAGGAAATCAGAAATGAACCGCAGCCTTTTAACAGTAGCAATTCCAAGACTTTTGAAACAGTTTTCTTTGCTTCTGTTTTCCCTTCTTTGCCCTTAAAGCAAAACAAAAACAAAGATAAAAAAGGAAGAAACATCATTCTTAGTGAAGAGTTTATTTTGTTGCCACAATAAAGGGATGGGGGCAGTTAACAGCTACTTGAGATGGTAATGCTTAGTGATCCCATTCTTTTACTCATAATCTTCAAGTGGTTTAAGATTAATGGCAAGGGGTGTTTTCCGTCTCTTCCTAAGGACCTTCACATTAATTTACTTAGAACATTGACCAGACTGTCAATGTCTCCAAATTTCATTAAGTCAAACAGAGACAATACAATGAGATGATCATATTTCCTTTATATGTGAGAGAAATATTTTTATTTGGATTCAACTGCTATGAGGGACACCCCCTTTCTTGTCTTTATTATTTTGTTGTCTTTGTACAGATATGTAGATAGCTATATATAGATATTTTGTATATATACCCACTTACATATATACATATATATTTGAGTAGACTCATATGGTCTGCAGATAACTTCCCTTCCACTTCTGAGCTTAACGGGGACCTTTCAAACAGTCAACCCCAGTTGCAGGCAGTAGATTCTGCTTCCCCAGAGCAGGATTTATATTTAAAATCAGTTTGAACCCAATGGACTTCCTCCAAACAGACCCCCCAAAATGATAACAGCTTGGAGTATAAATATTTAACTTTACCTCAGTTGTCACACAATAGCCCCAGCAAATCTTCAAACACAATCAGACTGAGGCATCACTTCACTGGCCTGAAGACCGGGCTGTCTCCCACCTCTGCCTTGCCCTAGGAGCGCTGGTTCTAGGGAGTCACCGGGGTCCCTGTCCCCTCCCTGAGTGTCTCCAAAGATGGGAATGGGGGTTGGAGAAGGGGTGACACAGGGCTTCTGGGAAGAAGCTAAAGAGGAGAATGGATTTTTAAACCAGAAAGTCCTGCTACTCTGGCAAGAAATTAAAGTCCAGAGACACACCTTTCCCTTGCTGTCCTCCCTGCCCGTGTTCCTTCCCCCGCGCCTCATTTCTGAGCACTGTTTTAACAAAATCCCAAAATCCCGTACTTTGGAAAGCAAAACCAAAAACTCCCTCAGAAACAAAAGTCGTTCCGCGGTGTAGATTGACACTCGTTATGTGGGGGTCTGGTTGCGGTCAGAAGACTTATCCGAGTCAGGGCTGCATTGCCAGCGCCTTTCCCAAGAGTGGAGGTTGGCGGTGCAGGCGGTGCAGGCGGTGCGGCTGCCAGCCTGAGATTGCTCCGGCTCTCGTTACCTGTGCGCCCTCGCGTTACATGGTGCTCATAAATCCCGCGGCAGATTAACTGGGAAACCAAGAAAATGCCTCTATGCACCGAACCGTTGAAAAAGAACCAAAATTCTCTCAAATAGTAGCAGTCTCACACCTTGCATTGGACGTGAAACACTATAGTAAGATCAAATGTCAAAGACATCGGTTATTTTGGTGCACTTCAGCTACCTTTTCCGTTTCCAGCAAAATTGAGAAGTACGACCCAAAAAAGAATAGACACACCCATGGAAAAGACGTGTGTGTGTGTGTGTGTGTGTGTGTGTGTGTGTGTGTGTGTGTGTGTAGCTATGGTGACAACTTTTAAACACTTTTTCTGCTTAAAAGAAAAAAGATTCGGACAGGGTCTGGATTGCTTTGCGTTGCAGGAAAGGGTCATTCTGGACAAGGAACCGTGTGAATTCCGAAAGCTATCCCTCAAGACTTTTCTAAACAGTGCGAGTTTCCTGGGAGTTTAATTTTGTGAGGATGCAAAATATTGCTTTGTATTGGCCTCTTTCCCCATCAGATATCCATTTTTAAAACGTCTACAGCATCTATTAAAAACATTTCCTTGGACTCGGAATCTGCAGTTCTGCAGGAAAAACAAACTGTAGCGAAAACGCAGAGAATACAGAGATGTAGAAAAAGGAAAGGTGTCCTCTGCCAAGGCTTTTGATAGTTTATTCCCCAGAGGCCAAGCGAAGGTGGGGGGTTCCTTCGCATTTTATTATTATTATTATTATCATTTATTCATTTAAATGTTCAGTCCTTGACAAGGTATTCCCCTGCCGCGGGGTTTTGCTGGAGAATGGACGTGGGGGCGGTGGAAGGAGTCAGTGAAAGGTGGGGTGCGCAGAAAAACAAGATTCGCTTCGCAGGGGGCTGACCCGCAGCGTTCTGCTCTACTTGCCAGCAGGGGGCGCTCTGATGTTAGCTCTGGACTAGACAGCAGAGCCACTCTGTGCTTGCAAGACAGGCTTGGCAGTTTCACGCAGCTGCAAAAGGAAAGGGAGGGGGGATTGTAGCTCCTAAATCCTCAACAGCTATTCCACTTGGGTTATTTACCCTCGGTTCGAAATGCTTCTACGTCTCACTTTACCTACCCATCCCGCTTATAGTGCATCCCGTTCCCCATCCACCTCTTTCTTTTCATCGGCATCTACGCACCACATGTATAATCTCTCTCTCTCGCCTTGAAATATACGTTAATGCAACTTATTAAATGCGACGGTGAATAGTCAACATTTTTTTCGCCTGTTGGTTCCGCTGATCCAAGCAGGATTTATTTGCAGATCTCACGTCCAGGAGCCATAATGCATGATTTTTTTTTTCCTTAAATAAAATTGGTCAGATGTTGACAACCTTTGAGCCAATCTAACACTCAAGATTAGTGATGGGAAACTAATGAGAAAATATCAGATCGCCCAGCCTGAGGGCTGCCAATTAAATCTTCGCTGATTGAAAAATAAAAGCGGACTTGGGGTGTGAGCCCAGCTCAACTTCATCTATTAATTTAACATGTTGCCGGGTTTATGCCTTCTCTTCTCTAAACAGCTTCCCGTAATACAGCTTTCTCCTCTTCATCCCTCAACCTAAAAGCCAAGTGTTATTTCTCAGAATATTTCAAGAGGTCCAAATCTGGATGATCATTTCTTACATGGTAAATATTAGGCCTTTAAGCAATATGATTTAACTAATTAGAAAATTTACATCATTAAGTCTCAGGGAGAGAAAAAAAAAGAGAAACAAATCTGCCAGTCATTTTAAAGGAGACAGGCACTATTGAAGTGTGAAGAAATCGGCTCTAATTCAAAAAGGCAATCGGGCAGAAAAAGCCCTCAACATTACCCTGCTAGTTATTAATCAGAAAGGGCTCTCTCCTCCCCACACCTCCTCCCTTCTAAGCACTGAGTTAAAGTTCGTTTTTTTTTTGCCAGTGGCCCATGTCATATTTATATTGAGGTTTTGTCTGCTAAAGGATTAAAATTTGAAAATGTTTCAATAAGAGGAAAACAGAATCCTCAAAGGGAAAAATATCCACAGAATCACCTCTCTTCCAGACAAGTAAACTTGTAATAAACAATTCTCACGCCCCTCTTATTTTTTTTTAATTCTTTCGTCTTTCTTCCCATTAAGTTCCTATTTTGAAACCTGCTTGGTGAGAACTAGATAAAGTCTTTGTGTTCTGCTCCCCTCCCCCTCCTTTCTTGCATCTCCTCCCTCCTCCAAAGCGAGAAACTTAGACTGAAAGCAGAAAAGTACAAATACATTAACAAAGCCCCACTCACTTGATAAAAAGGCCATGGTCTAGGCTTACATGTCAGGAATCTAAGGGAAGGGGGCTCCGTTGGTGGGTCTACAGACAGAAGGTGATGAACTAGAAATTTCCCCCACCTATGTGTACTATTCAATATAGTGTGTGGTTAGAGAAAAAGGAAGGCAGGTGGGTGAGAATTATTTTAAAGTGTATTGTGGTGTTGTGTGGCTTTTTCTTTCTTCTCCTCTTTTCTATTCAGCTTAAAACAGCAGCCTCATTATAGCTAGGTGCCCCTTCCCATCATACTCTTACTTAAGCCCTTGGTACACCACACACATCGCCTTTTCCCTAGTCTTCTCATTCCCAGCAAATTAACAGAAGAAGGAACTGCAAAGGGAACTTTGTGAGTAGTTCCATTTGGAAACCCAGGCCCTTCCTGGCATCTCTGAGGATTTGTTCTTAAACGGATATTGGCCTCAAAAAAATGTAATAGCAAGCCTTAGATATTCAATTTCCCTTCATTATTATTTCTTGTTAAATTATAAAGAGGTCCCAAAGGCTCATTTTTCTGCCTTGTCCTATTCTTCTCTTATTGTGTTCCCTCCTGGCCTCATTTTCTTCTCCTCCTCTCTGCCTTACTTTCTTAAAGTTTCACTACCTTGCTTCCCATCAAGTCTCTGGGCCTTAGAATTCTCAAGTCTTTGGGCTTCTGCTGACCTCGAACAGCTCCCAGCATTAATTCAATGCCATATTCCCGGTTACCAGATTTCAACTTTGCAGGAGAGAGCAGTAGCAGACATGGGCTATTAACACACCACAGTTAATTCTCTGCGGGAACTTTTACTAGGTGGGACTTGTGGAAGGAGAAAACGTCTGTAAACAGTGCATGCTCCTGAGGGTGGGGAATGATTTCTGATATAGAAGCCAGAACACATAAAATATGGCCATATTGGTGAAAGAGCCAGTTCCGAGTTAGCATTTGGTTAAATAAGGAGAGGGAAGAGAACAGGGGGACCCTGGGGAGAGTTTAGAATGCTCCCCAAATGCAGCTCCTTTTCTGACCATTAAAGAGCAGATGTGAGTCGAACGTCCTCCCCTTTGAGAAAGAGTAGAGTAAAATGGACACCTCTGTCACTTTCAGGAGGCAGGACACAGAGAGGTGAAAATATACAAGACAATGGCCTCTGGCGCTGGTGGGCTTCCTTGGCGGGCTCCCCACCTTTTGCCCCGTCCCTCTTAGAACCCTTCTTACCTTTGTTGCTTCAATTTGATATGAAACCATGGGATGTTCCTGGGCTAGGTTCCTCGAGAGGAAAAAGACCCCGAGAATCAACCCGTCTCCTGCATCTACTCCGAAGTCAAGAGCATTACAATAAAATTTACAGCGCCTTTAACAACTCGCAAGTAAAGCATTAAAATTCGCTTTAATTGAGAAAATATTGATTTTTAAGTCTAGAAAAAGCGAAATCGTAATTTAGCTTCAAACTTTCAGGCGAGAATATAGCGTATTATGTCGCCGTATGATGGATCCACCCTTTCCGCCCATGCAACATCACATCTTTAATTGCTCTACTTTATGAAGTGATAAAGACAAAAGATAACCCGACTTAGGCAAACGCTTTTTAAAAAGAGGACCTAGAGGAATTTCTTTTACCAGATACTTGTAGAAAGAATTATCTCCTTTTTTGAAGCAGAAAAAAAAAAAATGCCCAAAGGGGAGGAAAGAAATAAAAAAGAAAAACCACAGACTAGTCTGAAAGCAACTCACATTAGCAAATCCGTTGACATGCTCTACCAAAGGAGGGATGAAGCCAACATTTAGAGAAAATGCATTCACGGACAGAATTGCATCCTCCTTTAAACGAAACAAACCTGGGTCTATTTTCTTACTTTACTCCTCCGTCCTTTTTTGGGGTGGGGTGGGGGGCGAAGGGAGTCAGAGGGGGCAGAATCCATTGGTGGACAGGGAAGGGAAAGAAAATCAGGCTTTCTATGTTATTTCTGTATCGGTTTTTGGTATTATAGAGGAGTAAAGAAGTTTTTGTGTGATGGTTTTTCATTGATCAGTCACTCTGAGCTAATGTAATTATCCTCATCAATAGGAGGCTGCAGAGAGAATCATTATGTGGGTGACATTGATAAATGATCGCCCAGGAACGGCCCTCTCGCGGGCAACCCCCACGTCTGACCCTCCCACACACACAATGTAGTCATAGAAACACCTAGAGAACCTCGAGCCCCGCCGCGGAAGAGGCAGGAGAGGGAAGAAAAGCCTCGGGCGGCCGAGGTGGGGGTGGGGGCGAAAGGGGACGGCCAGCCCCAGATCCAAACCAGTTCCAACGACAAAAACAGCCAGCGGCGGGGGGCGAGGGGAGAGGGACGGTCTCCCCACCCGGCGGCCAACCCTCCCGCGCACAGTTGCTCTCAACAAAGTGAAAATGCGCCCTCCAGACGGACCCATTCCTCCACACCTTTTCCCATGTGTGACCTCACTACCAACAACATCTGATGTTTGACGAGACACATATTCAAAGGGGTCTCTCCAAAGGAGTTAAATAATTAGGTCACAAAACTTGTAGGCATCTAATTCTCACGCGAGTTTACCCCGCTCCCCAAACACCAAACAAACCAACCAAACCCATCTGAAAGAAAACAAAGGCAGCATCTGGGCGACACCCCCCTTCCCAAGTTCCCCCCAGTTATTTACTGGGTGACCCCGTCCTTTCTCTTCACCTCCTCACCCAGCGCCTCGGATTATGAGATAATGGATTTTGCGATTGTTCTTGTCAGGGAAAAAAATCTCCACCGAACCCCACGTTTTCCTCTTTCAACTGTTTTATTTAAGCCAATGGGAAGGTATTGAGGGCAGTAATTGATTCATAATGATCCATAAATCGATGTCGGAAAGCGGGGGGAGAGGGTGGAGGTGTACTAAGAGTATGGGGGGGGTGGCGATGATGTTTATTTTATTTCTAAAGCTTCAACTAAAGTAGCTTTGACACTGTTGGGGCTGGGGGGGAGGAGCTGTTGGGCTCTGCCGGATCATCCATCATTCCTGTCACCCAGAGTCTGCCCGGAGGAGCCGTAGACGCAATCTCCCTTCTGTCTCTACACCGAAACTATTAATATTAAAACCTCCCTTCAAACACTGCCCCGACGGTCTCCATTCTCATCACAATCTGACCGGCCTCCCCCATCAGACCAGCATTTCCCCCGCGCGGCACTTTCTCCCAGCCCGGGCCCCGACGGAGGGGGCCCGCCCCGGCGCGCGACGCCCTGAGTTGATGACTGCAACTGTATAACTGGGACGGGCCCCCCTTGCTCCCATAGTTTGCAATACGTTTGTCTAACTCTAACACACACGCCCAGGGAAGGCCAGGTGAGGGCCAGGGTAGCCCTCTGCACGCCCCTCTGCCGCGGCCCAAGCCTCTGTCCTGCCTCCTCCCAGGCTCCAGGACGCACGTCTGCACCAACCCCGCTGGGTGGGCGGCGGGGGCTGCGGCCGCGAAGCTGGGGTCACTCCGCGCATCCAGACACCCGGACACCGGACTTTCTAACTGAGTGGCAACTTGTAGCGGAGGTCCAGGCTCCTTATCAAGTTGCTGGCCTGCTAGCTAATGGAGAACTTGTGGAGGATCCCTGTCCAGTCCCTTTGAAGGAAGGTCCCTCCTTTGACAGCTGCTAGAGATATTAGCCACATTTCCCTTCCCAAATCTGCTCCGGGTTAACAGGCCCGCGGGGGCGGGAGGGGGTGAGGAGGCAGGAGGATCCTGGTGGACTCTAACGAGGGTGAGAGCTGGGGGGCGTGAGGGGTGCTGACCTAGGGGGTGGGAGAGAGGAGGGGTGGACGGAAGACACAGACTTTCCTGGTCTTTTCTCTCTTTTTCGTTTAAAATGTGGCTTCTTGCTCAATTCCCAACCCTTAACAGATGGCGACTGCAGTTCTCTCAGAATTTCTTAAAGAAAGGGAAACCTTTGGAATTTATTTCTGCTTTTGCTTTTTCATATAAATAAAAAAGTGTTTTTATATTACTCTTGTTTTGGAGAACATAAGCAATTTTATTCAGACTACAGTATTTCCTTTAACACTATATGGTTGTCAAAACACCATTCCCAGTTTCTTTGCTTTTGACAGCTGAGTCTTTCTTAAATATACCCAAATCGGAACTCTTTACACTAAATAGTAAACCCGAGATAGGAGCAAGTGCCTTCCGGGGTGGTGTAAAAAAAGCATTATAAAAATTGGACAAATCTATCACTTCTCTGTGTTATCATGGGGTTGGGGGTGGGGGAGAGCAAGGTAATGCAAACAAATATTACAATTATCATTCATCTCCAAATATTTAAGAAGGTTAAAGTTAACATGATAGGACGTGGGTTTGACGAATAAACTAAGCATGAGATGACTTTATTCATTAAAACCAAGAGTTGAGAGCTCTGGTCTCTAAACTTCAATGAGATAACTTGATAATTGCATAAAACACATCCTAAACACGAGCCAATTGCCAAGTAAACCCTTCAGAATTTACTGAGTGGAAAGAAAAAAAGGTTCTTTTTCCCACCTGATGTGAGAGTTGATTTATAATGGGGAATTTTCATAGTTTACATAAAAGTATTTAAAGTAAAAATAGGCAAATATTTAAAATTTACAAGAAGACTTCATGTAAAATAGAATAGCAAAAATGAGAGGGAAGCTATCTCTCTTTCCCAAGTGGCACTGAATTTCTCTATTAAGTTAGTTTGTGTCAGAAGCATTATTTCTATGTTTAAACAGCAACACACCACTTAAACTGAAATGTATTTTTAAAAATTCTACCTAACTAAATATAATACAAAACAATAGAAGTGTATTTCCTTGTTCATTTATATAGAACCTCCATAAATGCTGTCTGAAACGGAAAGATGGAAGAGCCCCAAATAATAACTATGGATTTCTTCCAAGTTTAAGTTTGCAGAGATGATGAATAATTTCCTTAGCCGGTTGACATCACATATCTAGCCAAAGTTTATGATATTATTCTTTCTAAACAAAGATTCAAAATTTAAGAGTTAAAAAATTCCAGGATAGTATATTTATTTGAAAATTGAGGGGACATGCCTCACCCTTTTTGCACACTTTAGCAGACATTGTTTGTGCAGTATCAATAAGCTAACGGTATAGATTTCCAGGAATGTTGCATAAAATTTTGAAAATGGCATTATACCGTCCATTTTGTTTTGTTTTGTTTTCAGAAAAAAATTTAAGTTTAGTTATCAAATCATCACACTAGCATCCCTGCACATGGATGTGTCTGAAATAAAAATACACCACAATATAATTTATAACATATTAATGATTAAATAATCTTTTAAAGTCAGAATTTCAAACTCCATAGAAGTTGTTTACTTATCTATGAACACCCATATGTAAATTTTCATTTACATATCCAACAATATTGTAGTAAGACAGGCAGAGGAAAAACACAGGCAGATAAATTACCTTTGAGCACAGACGTTATTTCTTATGTTGTAAAATTAACCCTGAAAAGCCCTTTATTCTGGCAGAGGATGACCATGAAAAGCTTTATCTGAAAGTATATATTTTTTAACGTCATGCGTCTAAAAAGGAGGTTGAGCATGTTCAAGGGGATCTTTCAGCCTGGCTCATCATGTACACATAGTTTCGTACCTTTAGAAGTTTTCTGCTGGTGGAACTTATAGGTCAAATAGACATTGAAAGGCTATAGATGATTACCTTAAAAATTATTGATGAGTTTAAAATATACTCAACTGCTGGGGGGAAAAACCTACTTTTAACACTGTATAGAGTTGGCATTGTGCAGTCTTGTCCTAAAACCATTAAAAACGCAAAAGCCTAACAAAAAATCAAAAATGAAATATTTATTACCGCTTTTTGTGACTTAACACCTTTTTTTTTTAACATAACGTCACAGTCCTCATACAAGTATTTTAATGTAAATTTGACAAAGCTTAAAGGTAACAGCATTTTCTTCTAGTGAGGAACACGTGCTGAGAAAAGAAGAATTCATGGACATACAATACCAATTCCACAGCAGATCTGATACTAGCAAAAACATTCTTTTTTTTTTCAATTGAGGTAAACACATAGAATATCTAACATGAAACAATTAATAGACCGAACTCTGTACGAAGTTTGTTACAGTATTCTCTTGCTCCTTTTTATCCCCCAAGCTTTGAGTTTCTGATAAAGTCCTAGTTATGGTTCAATGACCATTAATAACTTTTTTTGTGTTGAGGAAAGCTGCCCAACTTAAGATTGTTTTGTCCACAACCAAGGCTCAGAACTCCTGGAAGAAGCTCCTGCTCTGTCTTTAAATCTTCATTGGCAAGCTCTTTGAAGAAGAGTCCCACAAAAATAATAATAAGAATTGGCTTATGAAGCACGAACTATAAAGATCTGTTTGAAACTAAAGGACACATTTATGGAGGAACAAAGGCCGGGCATGAAAACACATTCTTGAAGCTGGAGTTCGAGTGATGAGGTTCAGCCAAAAGTTCATCATGATCTCCAGTGTGGTTCTTTTCTCATTGGCCCAACAGTTTTAAAATATATACCACAGTCTCTCCTGGATGGTGAATTCACTGATGAACCAAAACAGTCATTCTTTTGGGAACAACACACATAGTGTGGAAAACAAGGATATATTTTTTTTTCTCTTCTAAAACTATTTGAGGCAACATAACGGCGTGATCAACAGAAATGTACAAGTTTAACTTAGTTCCTATATTTATACTACAGTAGTTATAACTCTCGGAGTCTTTTTCCAGAGGATCTTTACATGGACAGAATTGTCTCAGTCAGCCCATGATTTCACATTTGTGTTCTTGTTGCATTGGTCCTCTGTTGCTTGATGAAAAATGACAAAAGTAAAAAATAATCACAGCTGTCTGGAATTTCATATTAAGTGTCAACATCTGGTCAAAGTTCAGAAAGTCTTAAAATAGTTTTTGCGTGTGTTTCCTTTTCCCTTGAGTTCCCTTATACTATTGGGCATGAATGTCCATAACCTGTCCGCCAACATTGGGATCTACAGAATTTAACATTGTGGGGCTCTGTGCTGACATAGTCATTCCAGGGTGGGTAGGGGGTCCTCCGTGCATCATCATGGCTGGGTGGTGGGGATGGCTTGGCAAATATGAATGCATTGGGGGTCCATGTCTTAATTGAGTAGGGTGTGGGGTCATCTGGGGAGGAGTGTAACTTGGCTGTGCCATACTCATTCCCATAGGACCACCCTGAGAAACGTAGTCCCCTGGCATGCTCTGCAAACCTGAAAATAGAGAGGGAAAAAGAAAGCAGGTCAAATTCCTAAACATTTTTATACTTTACCCATCAAAGATGAAAAGAAAAAAAAAAAACAACAGACACTGCAAATCTTATATCTAAATTTAGCTGCAGATTCTTGCCAATGTTTGCAGACATTCAAATTGTAGTTTGCATTTAATTTCATCGCACAGCAGTATAATGCAACACAACAGAACTAAATATTTAATGCAACTAAATGTCATAAAGTGGAACTGTTTTTCAAAATGGTATTCAGTACATTTCTTTGATAAATGCAATAAGAATATAAATTTTGAGTCGAGTTTTATCAGTTAACTGTTGATAGATCATTTATTTTTCTGTGTTGCATTTGTAGACATGGACAAAAATTGTAGATAGTAAAATAAAATAAAATTGACATCTTATCATATCTATATTTCCTCATGAAAAATTTATTACACAAAACATTACAGCATATTCATTTTGAAGAAATGAGCTTTTATGTGTATTTAAAATGAAGCCCCCTTTTTGAATTAGAGGCATTCCTATAGCAGTACACCCAAGAGATTGTAAAGGTCAAAGGTAAGAAGTCAATGTGAGGTCATATGACATGCCCGGTAGTTTATTTCTGAAAATCCCCCCAAATAATGCCTTGATATTAGGAATAAAATGTAATAAATGTAGAAATTCTTAATTGAGATATGCAACATTCAAAGTTATGAGTTAAATGGTGGGAAGTCAGCAATTGTAAGGATTCTGATTTCTCTTATAAGTTACCTGTTTATTGAATTAAGGTTATATTTACTGTTGCACATCCCCGGATCTAAAAGGACAGCTTTATTCACCTCTATTTAACCTCCAGTGCATACAGTTGAAAAGCTGAACAGATGTTTTTGACACTGTAAGCTGGTAATCTAAAGGCTTATATGCTGCAGTCATTTTGTTAAGTAGATCCGCAGTCCATTATTAACAGAAGTGGCAAAACCATCTAAAGACAATAACACAGCCTGCATAGTCCCAGCTCTCTGTTTATTCTACCACAGCAGCCTGCTCAATGGATGATGATAATTAAGTACCAAATATACCATATTGTGTGGCTGCATAATCAAATCAAGAGAGGATAATATTCTTCTGTATTAAGCTATTAATGTAATTGGTCATGAAGCATAAAATATGTTATGTAATTAAATAGGCTAGAAATTATATGGCCTATATTAAGAACTATCCAAGCTGAGCAAATGTTTTCTCTATAGCTGTTTTAGGGAACATTGCTTTCTACATTTTTTGACTGCATTAGTAAAGGAAGGAAGGAAGGAAATTGGCTTCATCAATGGTGTGCCATGGTGACCCCCTGAGATCTCCTATAAAATGTTGGCCTCTATTTACATATAGAGAATGATTTAATCAAGGTACGTGTTGTTATATTCAGCCTCATTAAACAAGGAAGTTTCAATGTTATATGAATTTTTTTATGCTCTGGTGTCTTCAGCAAAGGATATATCTTGTTGGCAGACTCTGAATTTTTTTCAGATGTCAAAAACACTTGAAGCTTTAAAGTCTAATGGGTTTCTTAATCCAACTGCAGCCATTCAGCCTCAGTGAAAAATCCATTCCTTCATATTCAGTTGCTCCTAAATGTCTTTCCCTTTAAATTTATTGACTGACTTTCCTGTCTTTCTGTCTCATGTCGAAAGTCAGTAGGCACATGTAAAAAATAATCAAAACACACCGACTCCCTAGTGAAGAATCAATGGTGTCACTGCTGTCATATATCTAGACTAGGCATAATGAACTGCAGCATTTCATCTTTGCATATAAGATAATTTGGGCATCAATCGTATTCTGACAGATTTATGTCACTCAAAGGACAGTTCTACTTTTCCTTTTTTTTCTTTATCGCTTCATTGAAGCCTGCTTAATTTCTCTCAGTCAACTGGTGCCCCCAAGACATTATTTTTATTCTTAAATGTCCAATATCTGCCTGATGTCTGTGTTTGTGCACATTGGGGCCACAGTAAATAGGCTAAAAGGCAGTCCCACCTGCTTAAAACACATGCAGGCTTGTCAGTTGGCCTTTTCAAAAGTGCACATCAGTGTCATCTGTGACTTCAGAGATGGGTGATATATATTTAAAAACAGGTCCTTAGTTTGGAAAGGCATGCAGTTATGGGCAAGGAAAAATAAAATGGGGGCAAATTATAAAAAATAAAATAAAGTCTCTGAAGTGATAGTGAAGACAGATCGCACCCGACTGTACTTACTTCCCCCTTGCTTTGCGATTGCTTTACATGATGAAGGTTACATGTAGTGCCATTGCCCATCCATGCCCATATTCATGCCCATTCCACTCATAGGTCCTAGAAAGGAGATAAAATCCAAGAAGAGGCCGGAAAATCAGCAATAATTGATGGTGAAAAAATAGAAGGAAACTCAGATTCCTTTTCACTTATTGCCTTGGTTTAAAAAGAAAAAAGAAAAAGGATGTGTATGGGGCAGAGTATAATGGTACTGTGGTAAAATCTTTACTTTTTCAAAGAGGAATTTTTTCCCCCACCCAATGTAAAGAAAGCAGGCAGAGCAGGCAGCAGGCAAATGTTAAACCCACCATGACAGTGGGATAGTAGAGTGGATGGAGAGGCTGGTGGAGCAGGTGGCACTTCCCAGGGAAGCCCAGAGGCGGGATGAGCCAACCTACCTGCAGGCCGGATCCCCATGTGTTGCTGACCATCCAACACAAAGCTCCCCATGGGCTGACCCTCTGGACTATATGCTGCTCCTTGGCTCACTGAAGGATCAAGAAGAAAACCTGATTGTGGTCATTCGAGGACACAGAGGAGAAAGAAGAAAAGATATACCAAACAATCAGCAATTGTTCCCGCTGCAGCACTGAAACGTTATAGCAACAATGTGGTTGGCACTCTACAAATGGGGGTGTGGTTTGTCTGAGTGTCTTGATGACTGAGTGAAGGTGTGTGAGTAGCTTTAAAAATGTTCTGGAAGAAAGACTTCACTGGCCAGTTTCCCAGGGGGTTCGTCCTCTGCAGCCCTTGCTTTTTTACTTATCTCTTGATTAGGGGGACGAAGGCTGGAGAAGTTAGGGGTACCCCATACATAAATATTGCAATGTACCATTTGGTTGGGATTCTCTGAGGCTTCCATCTCTGGTGGCTTAATACAAAATTTTCATATTTTACACAAACATTTTAAACCTGAATACAATTTCACAAGGTTAAATAGACTCAATTAAATGCTTGCCTTTTCATTCACACCCAAGGAAATATAAACATAGTAAATATAATATTTCCATTGTTTTATGTTCTTCTCCCTAGCCTCCAATAGTGGGAACATATTTTGGCGTTATTGGGGAAATTTTGCCAAAGGATGACTAATTTTCACAAATCCTTTAAAGCGAGGCCACAGGTAAAATCTCCATCAAGTTTAACACCGTTGTTAGTGGCAGCAGTCATCACCCCAAGGAAAACTGTTTTTCCCTATAAGCCTTATTGCAGGAGACCACAAACCCTCAGTAAACTGAGGAAATGTCTGTTTCAAAATAAAACGACTTGGAGTATACCAGGAGGGTTCTGATAGTACCATACAAAAACTGTTTTAGAGAAATTGAGAGAATTCTGAGAAAAGCTCACATGTATTTTAGCAGCATGGATGTGAAGCATTTTATACAAAGGTAATATTCTTTAATAAAAAATAATGGTGGCAATGCAGCAAGTCAGGCTTTAATAGGATATTATGAATAGCCAAAGCAAATGAATGGATACAATAAGTTTAACAGCAGATGCTACAGAAGGGAAAGCCTAGCATACACCAAGGAGCTGTGGGTAACAGAAAAATGAGAGTGTGCTAATGATTGGATGCAGACAAGCAAGGGGTAATGCCAGAGCTCACAAACACGCTGCTTGTGGCATTAATACTTGTGCCCAATTACCAATTCAGAAAGAAAATAAAAAGCAGTGTCAGTAGAGTCAGGGTGGGAAATCTCCAATTAGCACCACTTACTGAAGTTGCTTCCTTGAGTGGGATTCTGGGGACATTAAAAAAAAAAAAAATCCAGAATGCCTGGTGGAAGCACTTATTTATCAGAGGAGGAAACTACTGGAGTACAACTTGATGAGGATGTGTGCCTGTGGGACATAAATATAGATACTACTTGGAACTTGCCTGCTCGATTTGACTGGTCAATCATGGGCTGTACTATTCTTCTTCTGGCATTAATAAACCTGAAAGAGAACAGAGAAGTCCAGTCATCATACTCCATTTCTGTACTCTGCGAACACCTTTGCATGAATGCTGAGGAGCACAAAATACAGTCAAATCTCTTCTGAAAATTATCCTTTCAATTTAAAGGTGATTTTCCCTTTCAGTGTTCAAAAATAGTTGACTGGGTAATCTCCGTCGTCACTGTGTAGTCAACTCCAAGACAACTTGCTTAGAAGAGCTCAGGGAGGGAATAAAGTTCTCCATGAGAAAGCTTCTATTAACTTCAAATTGTGCTTCTGCTTCTTGCACAAGTAGGAATCTGGTTAAAGTTCACAGGCTGGAAGACTTTCCCCCTTTCCCTAGACTCCCCGTGATAGGGAGACCCAGCTTCCCCTTGCAGCTGGTCATAAATGGAGACCAGGCTCTAGCACTCGGCTTTCACAAGGTATTGTTAGGTCAGCAAAGCCATCAATTAGGCTGTCTGAAGTTTTATCACCAACACAGCAGTAATAAGTGCTGGCCAGAAAGACTTCTGCTCTTCGGCAACTCCTGCAGTTTAAGCCTGTAAAGTTAGGGGTCATTCAGAGGTCAGTGCCAGCTGGGGGCAGCCTTTCCAGCCTAAGCTGGGACACCCAGGGCAGAGGATAAGGTAACTGCCAACCATAAACCCAGCCACCTTTCAACCCACTAGAAAGACAGAGCCTCAGGTACACATGTTTGATATTAGAGCTCAAGAAACGTTTGCAAATCAGGTGGTGGCTGAATCGCAGGAATGCAAAGGAGAAGCAGTTATTTCATCTAAGAAGCCTGGATCTAATTTTGTTGGAAATCCAAAAATAAGTGCCTACTTCATGTTACTTTAATGTTTAATAATGCCCATCAAATATTCATGTACAAACAGAGTAAGATGATAAGAAATCTCCTTTATTTCTCCAAATTTAATAAAAACAAAACAATTTTCTACCATTTGTGAGCTACCCTTGTCCCTGTGCACTTAACGATGTGTATTCCCCACACATTTGAGCTCATGCACACGATTCACTGACCATGCATTTCGGAGGAGCAGGGAGCATCCAGCTAGCTTCTCCTTAAAAATATACCCATTGATAACATCTGTCAATATTTCCAGTTTCAGATCTTAAGCACAGGGGGACTTCATGATTAATGAGTCCACCTGGGGCCACAGGCAGGAACTGAAAACTCACTCTTTGAAATTAGCCAGAAAAATTCAGTGTGTGCTGGCAGCTCTGTGTTCCGAGGAAGCTGAAGTCCCTTTGGAGGAGGACAGTCAGGCCCCACTCGGTCAGGCCTCCTGTGAGCACTCTGGTGGGAATACAATTAAGCTGAGGAATAATAGCTGGGAGAAAACCAAAGGAGTCTTTTGCATATGGTGTTTGTTTGCAAAACAATGGACTTCTTTATTACTTAAGAAAGTGTAGCTCAGTTGTCAAAAAAGAAAGTGATCAGCTATGTAGAGGTGAAAACAAAAGGAGAGTTGAAACTGCATCTTTCTTCCCACCTGTCACCTGAAATGTTGCTGAGGAATATCTGACTAGATCATAAAGACTTCCAGAAGCATCCCTCCAATCAGAAAAAGAACTTAATTATCTACTCTTTCCCCACCACTTTTACAGCAACCAAGGAGGACTGACCTGATATTTCCACCCCAGGAACTGTTTTTATCAGCTCACCTTGAAACCAGCAGAGATGCTCAGGAGGGTCAGAGAAGGCTCTTCTCCTTGAAGTTTCTAATAGAGGACACACTTGGCAGGGGTTTTACCCCCTTTTATGTGCTACTAATCCTGGTTTTTGTGTTTTGCGTTTTTTATTTTTATTTTTTTTTCGGTATAGGCTAACTCTTTAGGTAAAACAAATTGCTATTTTTTTCCCTTTTTAATTTCACTCTTTTATTCTTTACATCTGGAGGTTGTTCCCTTATTTATGTCTTTCTCTCCAGTTCCCCCAAACACTCCCTTACTCACAGAGCCGCAAGGCATCATGGTTCTTAGTTCTCAGCAGGAGAACTCCACACTGTCTTCAAACAAATAATTACGGGGAAGGTTAGAGGTTCACTCAAAGGTCATTTCTTTGGATACTAGTCAGAATGTTTACATTAGTAAAAACGGGGTCCGCTCAAAAGATTGTTCAATGGGGGATACACAACAATGCAGAACATTAAAAAAGCATTCTGTGAGCTAGCAGGTCTTTATAGAAGCACTGAACTTGGAAATGCCACTCCAGTATAACATTTGCAACTAGTTACCATGGCATGGACTGGATGTTCACTAGCAGTTATGGCAATGGCCTTTCTTTACCCACTTCTTCTAAGCAAATATGAATAGAAGCCTCTGAAGGTTTTCACTAGGTCCTTTTACAAAGGGTCACAGAGATTTTGCTTTTTTCACTTGGGCACCATTTAGCCTCTCTGGATTTTCGTTCTCAAACAATGTTTTTGATCCATAGTGCTATTTCTTGCCAGATTCATAATTCTACCACATTCTTTCAAATCACACAGAATTTTAAAAACATATGGGCCCCAAATTTTCAGAAATCTCTTAACATGCAACTCCTGCCAATTGTCAATTCCCCTGATCTTGGGATATTTTATTGACATCATAGATATTACTATGAAAATTAACAATTAATGAGCTGACTGTAAGAAAACCCTGACATTAAAAAATGAAATTACTGCCTCCTACGAGTACTGATGACTCAGAGGCCACTCTTAGAAAATACACTGACATACATAACATGGAGCCATCTAAATTATAGGCTAAAACAAATCAAACTAGAAATAATTTTTATTTATTTAATATTTCTAAGATGAAATTTCCATATATGGTCTTTTCTCAAAATTACATGAAATAAATTTTTTCCACGTCTTCTAATCTATATTTTTTAAAATGACCTTTTTCAATGCTCAAGTAGTGAATAGAATATCAAGCTTTGATTTTACGTAAAATTTGAAGAAGCTAAGTTGAAAATCAACTCATCTTCAGTCTTTCAAGGTTCAGGCTCCATTCATATGGAAAAATGTAACTTGCTGGTTCAAAGACAAAAGACTTGTCTTAAAAAGACTCAAAAGGTTCCATGGATATTAAATGGGCCTTATAAAATAACATTTTGATGAGTTAAGTGTAAATGAATCAGACACATATGGATTAAGTTATCCTTGAATTTCACACGGGTTTAAAAAATAAGGGGAAAAGAGGGTCTTGGCAAAAAACATTTTGGACTTTGCCAAACCCAAAACATTTGAAAAATTGCTGAAGACATCCAACTAACCAAAATGCAGCAAGCTGCACCCAACTTTAATGAAAACCCCCACAAGTTATTTCCAATCCAAAGACTGTTAGATTTTTCATCTGTATCTGATATTAAAAAATTCTCTAAGTTTTAATGTCATACCAGAATGATTTTGAAGTTGCAGGCATATAATCTACTTTTCTATCGGTTTAAACAATTTAAGTTACAAAGTCTTCTTCAATATTAAACAGTTCTTAAAAAACATTCTGAGTTTTTTACAACTTGTCCATAAAATGTACCAGTAAGCTTAGTGTCTAGCTCTATCTAGATTTCACTTAGAAAAAAAATTTTCATTAGCCTCATTGTGACTTTTTTTAAAGGGCTACAGATAATTTCATTAGTGAGTCCTTAGGGAATGAATGCCCTAAAGAGCCCTAGTTCCATTGATTTGTATTGAACACAAAGTTAGTATCCAGGCCCATAGAAAAGCTTGGGAGAGTATCTACTAAGACTATCTACTTTTTCTCTAAATTTTACTTAAGTAGAAAATGCATGAGTATGTGTGATCCTTAAAAATTATATACTAAGACTGTTAGTTTAAAAATAACTTAATTATAGAAATAAATTCAATGATGTTCCAAGAATCACGAGGCCTTTCTGACTCAACTCAGAGATGAAAAAATACATTAAAACAAATAAACCCAAGGTAGCAAATATCACTGTAATCTCATCTTACTGCCTTGCTGAAGAGCTATTTCCCAGAGACCTCTCCTGTCCTCAGAAAGTCTAAACTTTGTAGCTTCGCGTACTTTTCTACAGCTGAACTCTGACCATCATGATTTTTCTTTAAAGACTTTTCACTCCGAAGTATGGTTCAGACTGATAGAAGTAGATTTAGGTGTCACTCCTGTTTGTTGTTGGTTTCTTTTCTTTATTCCTTTCTTTCTCCACCCCCCAATCTTTTTAAATGGTGGATAAATCCCTTCTTTCTGGTTCACTAAATTCATGCCACACCTGGTAACCAACTCCTTTTGGAGGCATTCCTTTTGTTAGAAAGTGCAGGCCTCCATGGAGTTACCTGGACAGCTGCCATCCCTGAACACTCTGAGGAGGAATCAAGAATAGCTGGAATTGAAGATTCTGCATGGATTGCTTTGCGCAAGGAAGGGGACTGAACTGTTGAAGAGAAATCAGATCAATTGGGGAAAGGTGTAGGTAGCTCAGTGACCGGGGACCTGTTAAAACATGAAAAGGCCCTGCTTCCCTACTGTCCCCAGCCCTGGGACCCATCAGCCACAGTGCTTATTCACAGCACTTGCTCCTGGCTGGTGTTTCAAATGATGAAACTTCAGCCTTGGCAAGTCACTTAGCAAATTTCTCCATGTTTTCTTACTTTACAAAAAAAGCAAGTATTTCTCTGTGCTATGGTTACAGCTGAGAGTAGGATTTTCTCAGTAAGATACATTAAAATGGTTAAATCAGTGAATAAGGCAAGTTTAATGCCTTTGAAGATGAACTTGAGCACGCAAATGATGGAGTCATGTCACAGACATAAGTTTTCCACTGGTGACCAGACAATGGCTCCTTTCTCACAGACAACCGTGAGCAAAGTAAGGTAAATGAATGAGATTCATATGTTACTTAGGGACAGATTCATGGATCATAATTAATTTCCCTAAGCAATAGCTTAATTTATAATTTGATAGAATACTAGATTTGCCTATACCTTTAAAAACACATGAACTAAATACTAATAAATTTATAATATAAAAACATGATGTTAATCTGGAATCACAAACATTTTGTACCTTTATGAATATGGCTTGAATAATGGAGTGTTCATGCTGACATAAAAGGCCCTGGACAAAATTATCAAGTAAGTGATGCTTATCCTTGATGGCCTTCTACTGTCTTCTTTCAATATTCTTACTTTCATCTAATTCTTCCCTAAAGTTACAAGGGCTCCTGGAGGTTCTTTACTAAAATACTCTACTTTGAGCATGCCCTTCTCCATTATTGTTGTATACTCCAGACTTATGCATAGAGCAATACGGTGAAGAGCATGGGCTCATTTCCTCTGCCCTTTATTTGCTGTGTGAATTTGGACAGTTCTTCTTAACCTTCTCAAGCTTCAATCTGTTTCCTATCTGTAAACTGAGGAAATAACTGGGCCTGGGTGGTTTTGAGGATTGAGGGAGATTTTGTATGCAAGATCCTTAGCACAATGCCTGGCACATAGCAAGCTCATTAAATGTTAGCTTACAGTCAAAATGCACCTATCCAATGCTCCTAAATAGCTCTGTTCTCTCATAGATAGTAATTAGGAATAGGTGGGTGGCTGTTAAACAAATCTATGCTGGATTGGCCACAGGGTAATAATGTGTTGTACTCCTACAAGTAGCGTGTGTTCATATCGCTGGATCTTTCTAAAAATCGGAGTTTAATCCAAATGTACAATGCTATGGTGGAGATTTTAGACACTGGGGCAGGCATCTGTCTGCAGGGGTGGGAGGTGGATAGGGGAGTGAGCTCTTTTGGAATCACACTCTCTGTACGGTTCTCTAGATCCTTGCTACTTTACATGTGTGCCATGGACCAGTAGCAACATCACCTTGAGCTTGTTAGAGATGCAGAAATACATTACCGTCCCCATTCCTGTGCTACTGAATCTGATTCTGCATTTTAAAAGATCTCCAAGGGATTTATGTACATTTAAGTATGAGAGGCCTTGCTCTAGATCACATATCAAATTCTAGTGCTCTGCTTAAGAATAGAAACTTGCAGGCCGGGCGCGGTGGCTCACGCCTGTAATCCCAGCACTTTGGGAGGCCGAGGCGGGCGGATCACGAGGTCAGGAGATCGAGACCATCCTGGCTAACACAGTGAAACCCCGTCTCTACTAAAAAAATACAAAAAATTAGCCGGGCGTGGTGGCGGGCTCCTGTAGTCCCAGCTACGCGGGAGGCTGAGGCAGGAGAATGGCGTGAACCCGGGAGGCGGAGCTTGCAGTGAGCCGAGATCGCGCCACTGCACTCCAGCCTGGGCGACAGAGCGAGACTCCGTCTCAAAAAAAAAAAAAAAAAAAAAAAGAATAGAAACTTGCAAAGATCAAGTTTTAATTGTGAATCTCAGCTGCAAAAAAATGCACATACTCTTCTCTTTAGGTATCTTAGATCTAAACAGCCTTTTACTCACTTGCCTTGGGCAATAAACACTTTATAATAATTTAATTTATTGTACTCCATCTGTACCTCTTAAAGGAAAAGCTGGGCCAGTAAAATGTTTTTGTGAAGACTGTTAACAGAGGCTATCTCTCAGGCACGGATAGGAGAATGGTAGATTTCTATCTTTTTTTCCAAATAATTCTGTACTGTTGGAGTTTATAATAAATATAATTATTTTTATACATAAAAGAATTTTTAAAGGAGATCAAGAAAATTTGTCATCTTATTTGACTAAGGTTTATATGGCTAACCATAGGGACCTTTTAATTAAAATATTTGAGAAATTTCCCCTCAGATAGGGAATTATCTTTTATTTCCTTTACAATATTGAGCAACAGTAAACACTATTCCATGAATATAATCACACTTGATGGCATGTAACAAAACATCCCAGCAGGTTATGATTTTGAAGCACTGTTACTCTTACAGAATGCCATCAGATTATTCATATGTAGCTATTTATCATGCACTACAAAAGTGATCTTTCAAAGCTATTTGAAAGCAAGGGAGGAGAAAACACTCAAACTTCCTTAGCTATTCACATCTAGGATCTATCCTCTTAAAGATAAAATCCTAAGTCAATAGACATAAGTTGTAGTATATTACCTCATCCTGTACATGATTTATTGCAGATGGAAGTCAACTAGAAACTGAATTACTTTGAAACTTTTACTACTGACATTAAAATTCCAGATCTGGATACCTACACACCTTACAGTGCTTCTGAAAATAACTTTTTGCAGACACAGGAGGTACACCTACAAGTTTATTTAACTCTATCAACATAAAAAGCAGGCACAATCATTTTCAAAACTACTGATTTCTAATTACCTATTCTGTATCTGAACACTGTAGCCTGACCTGGCTTTGCAAATCAACCAGTCACTTCACAATCAGTTGCACACATTCTTAGCCAACTCCCATTATGTTCCTAGCCATTTTACTGTAAGAGGAAAAGATCCCAACAAATCTAGTAGCTTTTTAGCTTTCATGATCACCTTTGATTGAAGTATTAATTCTCTATCCTACTTCTTAATGGAAACCACCTAAGCATTAACTGGCCAAAAATGCACCAAGCTGTTTACCAATTATGTATTAGATATGTTTGAAGAGATCAAGGTGCACTCACATGCCCTGTGCTATGGATATGTCTCTGATTAGCTTGTCATCTGCTCAGAAGAAGATGTAGGCTGATTCTCCCATACAGTCTAGCAGGCCAGCTGTTAGCTGCCTGTCAAGCCCTCAAGTGGACAAGTAGTCCAGGAGCAAAAATGTCACTCCTTTGATCTGGCAAGGAGCAGCTGCTGATTTATAGAGTAGGACTTTGTTCTTCCGTTCTATTTTACTTTCTTTCCTAAGGCAGAACCACAAAATCCAGGAGAAAAAAAAAGTGCCGTTCCCAGCAACATCAACAAGCTCTGACAACTGCAACAGGGTTTTTCTTGGCCCTAACAAAGCTCTCAGGCATCTCCTTTGACGCTCACCTTTCCCCCTCCCCTTCCTCCCACCCCCACCATTTTTTGCAATGCGGTAGTTATTGTTTAATTCAGCTTCTGTAAATGGAATGGACTGTGGCCAGCAAGCCTGGGGCATAAACACACCTGTATGAAAGAAGCCTTATTGTAGCAACCATCTACAAGGAAGCTCGCATGAACCACACGCTCCTGAGTTCAGAAAGAATGCTCCATTTTTTCTGACAGCAAATTTTACCCTAAGTGAGTTTCTATTTTTGGTGCCACCAACCTATGATGACCACATTTGAACTGCTTCCTTTCCAATGGCATTACACTCTTTAAATCAAAGAGATAAAAGGATTACATTTTCTTCTTCTTTTTTTTTTTATCTGTGAGCAAACAGATCCATCAAAAATGTTTATCCACTGCCTGTAATATCAATCATTGAGAGCTGGGTAAACGTCCAGAAAGGCTTTAGCAAATGCACTATCAAAGATGCTATAATGTTGATTTCATTACCACTGATTTATATTGACATGACTTTCCCCGAGTAACTTATGAAGGAGAAAAAACCAACAACAAAATCTACATAAGACATGTGCATTGTCTTGCTAAGAATTAAACTGGTTTCAAATGCATAATCCTGTTCTCAACAGATAAATCTGTCAGGCTAGAGATGCCCTATCAACCAAGTGGGACATGCAATAATGCTTTGAGATACACTGTGAGAAGTCATCAGCCACATGTATGTATGTATATGTATGCGTATTGTGTGTGTGTGTGTGCACATGTACATGCATGGAAACACACACACACAGAGCAAGAAACTTTGCCAGAGATGAATTCATTAACACCTGGCTCAGTTTTCTGTGCTGCTGCTGAAGTAGGGGTGATAAGGATACGCACAGACACATATACACACATACATATAGATAGAGTTACCAATTCTAGGATATTTAGACATATTACTGCATAGATCAAAGATAGGAATTTTGTCGGGGGGTGGAGAGGGGTGGAAATGCCAGAAACAAAGGAGAAAAGAATGGTTGCTAAACATTCTCACTTCTATTATACTCAATCATGCCATGTTCTAGTGTTTGCTCCCTTCCCCTCTATCTAGGGGAACAGAGATTTTTCTCACCCTCATTTCTTGCTTTAACCTACATCACCCTTTGGCCAGTCAAAAGTTGCTAATCACCTACCTACTCCATGTTCACAGAATTGTATTCATAGATGCTTTCTCTAGGGGCGTGTGTGTGTGTTTCCCAATGAGACACTGGGTTTGGCATGGGAAGAGGGCGGAAGGTAAAGCTAGGTATAAAGGAGCAGATATAATGTAAGGCTTATTTTCATCCTGTTTTAATCCTAAAAAAAATTAGACCAAATAATTTTTAAGGTCCATAGTAATCTATCTATGTGTCACACATTGGTAAATCTTCCATATTCTATACTTCACATAAAACAAATTTAATGACAGAATATAAGACAAAGTTATATATAAAATTATCAATAATATATACATATATAGTTATATGAGTTTCTTTCTCCATATATATGAAAATGCAAGTTATGCCTTTAAAGATTTTTATTTTTCACACCCACAGAAACAAACTGAAAATCACAATTGGAGAACACACAAATAATTACAAGTCAAAATAGTCCATAGTCAGTAAATAAGTGTCATGAGGTCAATTAAAGAAGTTAAAGATAAAGATTAATTTCAAATTCTTGGAGGAAGAAAGCTGAACCAGATTAAAAGAACGTGGAATATTGGAAGAAGAGAAAACAAGGAAATGGCATGCTGTAAAGCACCAGTCCAGACTAGGGCCGATTTTGTGCAAGGGAGGATAAAGGAATTGAACTCTGACTGGCTCCCAGCTTCGATCTGGAAAACATGTCTATGATTAACACGCAAGCTGGTAGAGGTTCTTGAGTGATAAATTGAATTCTTGAAATTCCTAAATGGTAGAATGATAAAATATGGTGTTTGAGGAAGATCTTTCCAAGAGCTATGTATAGGATGAACTGAACTGATGAGAATCTAGAAGCTGAGAAGATGGAAAGTTCTTGTCCAATCCAGGCAGAAGAGGGAAACAAAACGAGCTCTGATTAAGGTGGTAGAAATGAAAAAGAAGTAGGGTATTTGCTTGGGAGAACTGCTGATAAATTAAACTTAGATGAAAAAGGAGAGATACAAATACAAAAGATATTAAGAGGATAAGTCTGAGAATTTATGTTTAGATGTTATGGTGTACAGTTGATGAAAATTGGAAATAGATGAGAAATTCCTATTTGTTGTGGTGGGAAGAGGCAAACTCAATTTCTCAAATGTTGCCTTTGGTTTGACAATAGGACTTTCAGGCTGAGAAAGCATGTCAGCCACTCAAGAAAAAAAAAAAAACAAGGACAAAAGAAGAGCAAAAGGTAGTGACTTAACTTCAAAATGTCTAATTTCTTCCTATTTTTCAAGCTATATGAATATTCCAGAGCTGCAGGAGTAGGTAACAGGATAAACTGCCTGCTGGCTACCTCCAAAAAAATTACTTCCTTCCTCTTCCAAATTATCCTGTAAATTTTGGGAAGTTCTTTATCTGACCATGATTGGCCAAGTTGATTGTTAGTAAAAACCTCTGTGGTCAAGGCCTTGTTTCTAATAGGACCAATTCGCTTTTTCTTTACATTTTGAGTTAATTTGTGCAACTAGATTTAGAGGCCAATGATAATTACATACATGTTACACTGGGTGTTGCTACACAAATTACGTTCCATTCCTTACTTAACGAAAGTAAGTTTAGTAATGGAACTTATCAGAGAGTTTTTAAAACTGGAATAGGAAAATCTATATAAAAGACTATGTATTTTTCAGCAATAGCATAAAACAATCAAGGGTGGGTTTTCTCTAGGTAGTGACAACTAATTTAGAAGAGAATTGATAGGACAAAGTGTTACATTTAAAAGGGGCTCCATTAAGTGTGATGGCTTCCAAATTGTGTCCTCCTTTCAAACCATATTTTTCTTTTTAAATGGGCTTTTAAGGTGAAAAATATAGCACTTCACCCAAAATGGTGTGGAAACAAATGGTTCTCAAGTCTCTATTCTTCAACTCAGGCCAAACCACCCCAACACACCGGCAATCTAAAGCCACTTGGAGGGAAGGTGCTGTGCATGTGAATGTCCCCGTGGCCCTTTCATTTGTCTGGGGATCTCTTTTTTCTAAAGCAGCAGGGGATACTTCAGAAGACCAGATTGGCATGCCAGAAGTGTTTGGATGGACCAGGCTCTTATCCTTCTCTCAATTCTCCTGCTGCTTTAAAAGAAAGGATGTGGCAGAGGACACATTTGGAAGGTGGCAACATTCTTAGGGCCCTTTATCAATACCACCGCTTTCTTTAAATTGTAGCTTGGTCTCTTGTTTGAGAGGCTGAGATTTTAGCACGTTTAAAGGGAACCATAAGTGAGAAATCTCCTAGGTGTTAAACTTTAGAGTGGCTTCAACCCAAAATATGAAAAAATGAGATTAAAACACAGAAAGTCAAGTAATATTAGGAAAAAGATCCAACAAACAAAATATCATAAATATGCATATGTATATTCTTTCTGTTTAAACCAAATGCTATTTAACCAGTTTATACTGGCATCTAGTAAAGGTGCCAATGGGGAAAAAAAAATCAAAGATCTAAACAATTTTAAAACTCACTTTAAATAAATTATAGTTCTAACAGCTACACATCTAACAATAGCTTTAAAAATTATTATGAAAACATATTATATTATGTCAGAAAGCAAAAAAAATCTATTCATGAATACATGACTTAATATCCTCACATTTATGATGTTCACATATCAAAGACCAAATTCCAAATAAAATTTCCTGACTGCCTTTTCTTAATGACAAATTAAACATCTTTTACTTTGATTTGACAGCCGGGTAGCATTCTGTATCTTCTCCAGAGATGTTATATGCAGTCTTTCCAATGTGACGGTATTATTACCCACAAAATTTTTAGCATCATCCCGTAATCATAAAAGACATAAAATATATCTTTATAAACCACAAGAGACCTAGCAAACCAGCAGTTATGCCACATCTGCTTTAGTCCTTAAATATTTTAGCTTTAGAGGGTTAGTTAGTGGATTTTCCCCCCGATTTGTGAGAAATAGAGACATCAACCTTTGATTCTGACATTACCCACAAAGCTGTCATCTACAATAGACAAAAAAGCAAACACATTGTACTGCAATTTGAAAGAATTTTTACAGCATATTCAGATTTCACATCTCCTATCAGAATTTCCTAAGGTGGTTTAACTTAATTTTTAGAAATAGAAATGATGGCATTTCTATTTTCTATTTCCACTTTCACAATACAGATAAAGTAACAACACTATCAAAAAATAACTTGGCTGGGCACGGAGGCTCACACCTGTAATCCCAGCACTTTGGGAGACCGAGGCGGGCGGATCACCAGCCTGACCAACGTGGAGAAACCCCATCTCTACTAAAAATACAAAAAAGTATTAGCCGGGCATGGTGGTGGATGCCTGCAATCCCAGCTACTCGGGAGGCTGAGGCAGGAGAATCGCTTGAACCTGGGAGGCGGAGGTTGTGGTGAGCCGAGATCGCGCCATTGCACTCCAGCCTGGGCAACAAGAGTGAAACTCCATCTCAAAATAATAATAATAATAATAATAATAATAATAACAAAACAACAACAACAACAAAACCTTAATTTAGTACTTGGTTTAACTGCCACAGATTCTTTAGAGTCAGGTACTGTATAAATAAACAAAAAGCAATTAATACTTTTAAAGTTAATGTGCTAACTAACCAGGACAACACTATTCCTTTGGCCCGGGCTGAGCTTTCTGCTATGGCCATCTGGCTAACACACCCTTCAAAGTGCTTATCACAGAAATCTCTTTGAGGCAACTTCCCTGGTTCCAAAGTCTGATTAAGAAGCACTTCCTCAGTGGCACTGAGCTAATATGCCCAACACAGTACTTATTCACAATTGTGATTTACTCGTCTGACTTTCCTACTAGATAGCCTTAGAGAGCAGGGGCCACATCTTAAGTTTTATTATTGACACTGCGTCAGGAATATAGTACACCCTCAATAAAATGTTTGTGAGTGAATAACTAAATGAGTGAATGAAAATAGGGTTCCCTCATCTCGGATATAACTTAGAATTGAGAATAAAAGAGCCCTGAGTTTAAGGATTTTCTTGTTCTCATTTTATAAGAGGCACAGCTGAATCCTTGATGAAATGATTTGCCCTGGAGCGGGACAGAACTAAGGTGGGAAATAACTCAGGCTTTCTGGCACTGGTCTAATTATTTTTGTACTCACAAACAACTCAAGATACAGACTAGAGGTATTAGTTAAAGGTGCAAATCTATCTGGGCATTAGAGAGGCCAGGTAAATCGTGGGTGCAGATGTGACTTGGAAGAAATTGGGCCTCTGGCTTTTCTAGGCTGGGGGGCAATATGCACAGTCCGGGACATAACTGTACTGGGGATGATGGCGCAGTTGACTCAAGTGGAGAGGAATGAGAACTGAGATCAATGAGGTGTTATGAGTGTGTGTGTGGGGGTGGGGGTGGGGGGTGTTAGGAGAGAGGGATAGAGAATAGAAAGCGAAGGAGGAAGACTTGTGAGACTCAGAAAGGAAAGGAGACAAAGGAGAAATAGAGGCACTTTGAGAGGCCAAGGCAGGAGGATTGCTTGAGCCCCGCAGTTTGAGGCCAGCCTGGGCAACATGATGAAGCCCCATCTCTACGAAAACCTTAAGAAATTAGTCAGCCATGGTGGCTTGTATCTGTGTGGTCCCAGCTACTCAGGAGGCTGATGTGGGAGGATCGCCTGAGACCAGGAGGTGGAGGCTGCAGTGAGCCGAGATGGTGGCCACTCCACTCCAGTCTGGGCAACAGAGCCAGAACTTCTCAACCCCCAAAACAAAAAGCTTTTTAAAAATATTTTTTCTGATATCTTTGTAAGCACATTTTGCTCCCAAATGTGCTCTGAGGAACTCTAGTCAATAGGTATTTCCCCAGAATAGGGGCCTAGGTCAAAAAATATGGAGAAAACAAATGTGAAGGTAATCAAAGTGAAGTCACTTTCTCTGCTGCAGGTTGTGTCACAGCCTTTAATAGAGTGATATATATTACAGATCTCTAAGAGAAGGTGATGGTACAAATTAATTCCTGACTCTAGTTGTTCAGATTTTGAGGGGCACTAGGATTCCAAGGATGTGAAAAGAAAATGAAGCGGCATCCTAATTTTTAACATAAATTATATTTTTAAGCCTTTTATCAACTTAAAAATAGGCTTTCTTTCCATCTTTAGATTTCCCCAAGTCAGATTCAGAGATGAAGAACCACTTGTAGGGCTCTTGTTTATATCTAACCTGTTCATAAGTACCCCATGACTACCCCAAATATGACACCTTGACCCCTAAAATGTGCTGTGGCTGAAAAGGTTCTTTAGGACTTTTCTATCTCTTGCTGGGCGCAGTGGCTCACGCCTGTAATCCCAGCACTTTGGGAGGCCGAGGTGGGCGGATCACGAGGTCAGGAGTTCGAACCCAGCCTGGCCAACATAGTGAAACCCTGTCTCTACTAAAAATACAAAAAATTAGCCAGGCATGGTGGTGGCGCCTGTAATCCCAGCTATTCGGGAGGCTGAGGCAGGAGAATGGCTTGAGCCCGGGAGGTGGAGGTTGCAGTGAGCTGAGATCGCGCCACCGCACTCCAGCCTGGGCGAGAGAGCGAGACTCTGTCTCAAAAAAAAAAAGAACTTTTCTATCTCAAAGGTAACTTGATTATTAGGGAATTATATTAGGCTTAAATGTTTTCTCTACCTTTTCCTTTCCTTACTTTTCTCATATTTTTCCTACTCAATGAAATATTTTTTAAAAAAGATCATTGGGTATTTTACTATGCCTAAAATGTCTGCTTCAAAATAGCTGTTTGAAACCGAAGAATAATCTTAAGAATAACGTGTGTGTGTGTGTGTGTGTGTGTGTGTGTGTATGTATATATACATATATATGCATACATATCACATATATACATATATATTTTCAACACCTTCTGGATGTTTCATTAATCAGAACTGTGAGCTGTGTGTGGCCATCTAACTTTAGCATGTCTGTTACATGTGTTGGAGACACATGCATGTAGAGGGTAGGAGGAGGTAGGGACAATGTTAAGAGGAAGGAGAAATGAGAAGAGGAAAGAGACAGGAAAAGAGGAAGTGCTGCTTTGGATAATGTATATCAATGTACATCAAACACTCCCAATCAATTCTACTTTCTTGTTTACAGAGCTTACAAGTACAAAATCAGCTTTTACTTATAACTGTGTTAAACACCACCTGCCTGCCCTCTGAACCTCGCTGTCCCGAGATGAGGTCAGCCCGGTGAAGGGCTCTGGTTCTATAAGCAATCCTGTCATTCAGGCTAACAGCAGTGATTCACTCACAGGAGGCAAAAATGACTCAATTGTTGGGCTTATTGACTCCAGGGAGCACAGCTACTCTATTATTACCATGGAGTGCAAACACCCTGAGCTCTGTTTTGGTCCACTTAAAATTACTATTTGCTGTGAAGAATTGGCAAAGCAATTCTTAAAATGATGGGGGTGAAAGTCAGGCAAGCGCCATTATGGGCTTTTCCTTCCGTTTAAGCAGAAGTAAGCAGTACAGGACTCGTTCTGAGCCTGACCCACTTATTTAACCTTTTATTCACTTTGTTGTATTAACATATATTAACTGGCTATATAAGCCCTAGGGGGGATAAAAAAACCTCATGACCAAATTATGGTTCCGTTTTCATGGGTAACCTCTCCTTGGGTGGAAATTAAACCCCAATATAAATACATTTTAGGTGCACACAAAATTGAGGAGGAATGCCAAAAAACAAATGCTGGACAACAGTCCTGCGAAGACCACAGCAACCATGGAGTGGCTGGGTAAATTACACACAAGAGGAACTATTTGAAAAACCAAATACATTTAATTAAATAAGTTACAAGATTATTTTCCTATCTCTTATCTACTCCCCTTGGTTAATATCCATGACATACTGATGTTGCATAATTGCTCTTATGGAATGCTGCAGCTTAGAGCCGTAATGAGCTGCCTTTGCACAAAGGCAGCAAAAGTGGTTTCCCTACAGAGTTATCTTCTCAATTATTTATACTTGCAACATTTTCACATAATGGCAGTTTTAAAATCAAACAAACAAAGCAAACCGTACAATAAAGGAAGGAGGCAAGAAGGTGCAGGGACCTTTTCCTTTCTTTTTTGAACACCAGAAGGGATGGGCAAGCCACATAAAGTCAATGAATTTGGTTCCTGGAAAAGTCTCAGGGGCCTTGCAATGAGGCGACATCAAAGCATTTGGAGATTGCCACCTTGGTGAGAGATTAAACATGCTCTGCATACCTGCTTTGCTTTTAATCTGTCATATCTAAATATATGAAGGAATGCAAACTTTATTTCTTCTGTTTGTAAATTTGTCTTTGAAAATTCCTAATCAGAAGACTTGCTACTCACCCCCTACTCCTGAAAAAAAAAAAAAAAAAAAAAAAAAGGTGCTAAACTGTCAAAGTGATGTCAGTGTAAACAGAAAATGGTGCTGTGTGTTGTACCCGTCCCTCAGGCTGTGGAAGGGCTTGAAGGTTTTTAATAGTGCTTGTTTCCACTGTCCGTACCTGCCTTTGGTTAATCACTCAAAAACTTATATACAGCAGAAGAAAAACTCCTTGGCAGTTATACCATATATGGACATACAAAATAACATAAAGGGTATATTTAAATTCTAAGGCAGAACTATACTGTTATTTCTAATATTTAAATTTGGTATACATTTGGAATGAGCTGCTTACTGCTACCATCCAACTCAGAATTACTCGGTTCTTAGCGCCTAGCTCAGTCTCCTGTTTAGAGTGGATGCTCAATAAATGTTAGCTATATGATGTTTTCAAGTTAATCCATAGATGTGGTTGCAGATTATATTTTTATATTTTAAAAAATTAAAAGTGAAATTTGGACACACATTTTGGACCTGCATAACATTGATACTTAGTTTGATTCTCCATTAAACAAGCATAGATTTTGGCCTTTAGGAAACAGTTAACAGCCTCTACTTAAACAGGTATTCCACTTCAATTAATAGCCACTCATATATCTGTGACTTAAGATATTCATTAGCAATACCAATGAAACAAAGCTTTTACATCACCTACTGGCCGTTTCCAAATAACAGAATGTTAAAGCAACTATTTCCTTAAAGTCCTATGGGAAAGATTATAGAACAGAGTAAAAAAATAATTTTAAAAACCTCAAAACTTATTTCTGACAATATGCCTACATGCACATACATTGAATTTACACACATATGCACCTATTTTTCACAAATGTGTCTTGTGACCTTAAATCCCACTTGACTTCACACACTCAGGGGGAAAAAAAAAAAGGTTAAGGAGATTTTTTTCCTCCTAAGCACACAGGTACTACTATGAAAGGTCAGAAGGAAAAAAGTACACCCTGGGGAAAAGAACTCAGACCATGATACATAACCCAGCTGAGGTCATGGAAGAGAAGCTCTTGGAACTGAGCTGGGATCCGCCATCTTGTTTTGCTTTGCCCCAAGAATCAAACTAAACTGATATCATATTGTGTCCACTTGCTGCCACTTAAAGTTGTTCTTCCTATGAAGAGCTAGGAATGAGCCATAGTTTCTTGGCCACTTCCTTTCTTCCTGCCATCCTCACCTCCAAGGTCAAAGCGATTGGTGGTATGGTGGGATCTGAGGGGTTGGCAACCTTGCAGCTGTGGCCCCAATTCTACTTATCAATATAAATTTACACCCCACTGTTGGTCTCTGAGCAGCACTAGCCACCAACAGTACTGAAAATGATCTTTCTGAGTATGTACATGTGTGGTTATGAACTGGACAAAGGAAGATGGAGAAGCGTAAGAATCCAAGGAGAACACAGATGATAATAAGAAAACTCTTGTGCCAGAGTATTCAAGACACATCTCTGCTGTAGGCAAATATAAATCGGACTGAACTTTGGCATACTGCAAATATGTCCCATGACATGCATAATATACTTTTCAAAAATGTTAATGCAACAACTGGTATGTGATTAATTACTACGTGAAAGATTAAATACTGAGGTCTAGAAGAGAGTTGGGTAGTTTTTGCATTTTCAAATATGGACAGGTTCTGAAGGGAGGTCTCAGTTTCTGAGTTTCCCATTTGAAAAGTGCTCCCTCTGGCAGTAAAAACTGATGTGAAGGTTAGTAGAGAATGGGGGAAAGTGACTTGATTCTGAGTGGCCTGGAGAATAAAACCAAAAGCTGAAGTGGAGCCGAGAGGGTGTGGCTTTCATCCCTGGGAGGGCTCCAGCTGATGGGAATATAAATTGCTATCAGTGGCTTGAGGGTAGTAAGATTATATGGCCCTCAATTCCCAAACGTGACAGAGTCATAAGAAACCTTAACCTCTATTTTTTTTTTTCCAACTTTCCTCAACCGCAGCAACACACTCTTTCGCAGAAGGCTAGCCAATTAACCAAGCATTAAAAAACCCCACAAATCTATACCAATAGCTTTGCAGGACAAAAAGAAAGACGTGTGAAGTCAACACGTGTTGTTATAAACAACGTGAGCCAGGATGTTCAGGAGCCAAATAAATTGAAATAGGCTATGACTGAAATAAACAAACAAACAAATAATCAGAAGAAATGAAATCTCTCTCTCCTTTCCTCAAGTATCCTGTGTATGTTCTTTTGCATTTTAACTCTCAGCAACAGGCCTTCAGCTTCTCCGTGACTGGTGCAAATCTGATAAGGGGTTGGCACAAATATACTGAGCCTAGTTTACAATTTGTTTTGCAACTTCCCTTCCCAGATAAACATAGTCCAAGTACAACTTCTGAAAAAAAAAAAAAAAAAAAAAAGTTGTGTTTACTTGTCCTGTTCTTAAGATTTTTATTTTTTTCTCCTGAATGTTCCCTCAGGATGCTGGCTTAAAACCTAGAAAAAGCTTGGATTTCAGTTTCAGTCTCCAAGGTATTCTACTGTTCAGCTGGGCCGTGTGCTAGGAGGGAAGCTCTCTACCTTGCTGATTTAATTAACAGGATTCTTTTCATTATTATGGGGATTTAGTTTCTTCTTGCCTTTCAGTGTTTGGGAAACACTGATTTATGTTTTATATTTTGAAGGAAAATTTATTGTTCTTTGACAGCTGAGGCTCTGTAAATCCCTGGCACCAAAAGGACCCCAGGGAGGTGTCACAGTTGCCTTGCCCTGCCCACCTATATGCTGTCATCTCAAGGGCCCCCTCCAGAAGTAAGGAGAATCATCAGCTGCTCAGTGCCCAACCCACTCCTCCTCCCACTGATCATTATGCCAGCAGGGGTTGGCCCATTCCCATTTATGAATGGTGGTATCACGGATTCATTTAAGTGAAGCAAACAGTCCATGAATCTGACCTGGATTTAATCTCTTGACTAAATAGGGCTCATTGAATCAAGTGGAAGTACGTGCTGTACTTATTATGATAACCACGGCTGAACCAAAATTCAGGGCAAATTTTGTAAAGATGAGGATGCTTAGGAGGACAGCAAAACAAAATATTTAAAGTTAGCACTATAGAAAATCTGGCATAGATGGTTATCAAGCTCTGTTGGGTTATCAATCTTCTAAACTACACAGTCCATCAAATTCTGACTTGGAGAAAAAGTGAAACACGTAGTGAAAACTCTGGTAGCTAATGTATATTTTAGGTGAAAAATTTCAGGTGTCAGTTAATGTTCATAATTTTATTACATTAAAGAAGTTTCCTTTTCTTCTTCTTTTTTTTTTTTTTTTTTTTTGTGGTAAGAGACAGGGTCTCAGGCTGGGCGCGGTGGCTCACGCCTGTAATCTTAGCACTTTGGAAGGCCGAGGTGTGTGGATCACGAGGTCAGGAGATTGAGACCATCCTGGCTAAAACGGTGAAACCCTGTCTCTATTAAAAATACAAAAAATTAGCTGGGCGTGGTGGCGGGCGCCTGCAGTTCTACTACTCAGGAGGCTGAGGCAAGAGAATGGTGTGAACCCGGTAGGCAGAGCTTGCAGTGAGCTGAGACCGCACCACTGCACTCCAGCCTGGGTGATGGAGCGAGACTCCATCTCAAAAGAAAGAAAAAAAAAAAGAGACAGGGTCTCACTTTTTTGCCCAGGCTGAAGTGCAGTGGTGTGATCATAGCTCACTGTATCCTCAAACTTCTGGGCTCAAGCAATCCTCCTGTCTCAGCCTCCCAAGTACCTAGAACTACAGGTGTGCACCACCACACCTGGCTACTTTTTAAATTTTTTTGTAGAGATGGTAGCTTGCTATGTTGCCCAGGCTGATCTCAAACTCCTGGCCTCAAGCAATCCTCCCACTTCAGCCTCTCAAACTGTTCAGATTATAGGTGTAAGCCACTGAGCACAGCCAACAAAATTTCCTTTTCTAAGGGGGTTTCATAATTCATAACTTGCTTTCATCCATATTATTATAATTAACATTTATTGAGCTAGACACTAAACTGAATGCATACATGTATCCTCTTATGAAATTCTCACGAAAACCCTATGGAGTGGATAACATTATCGGCATCCCCATTTTCTGGTTGGGGAAACTGAGAGTTAGCAAAATCTGATAATATGCCTAAATTCACCAGTTAGTAAGTGGCAGAAGTGGCAGTCAGATACACTCATGCACACATATGCGCACACACACATACACGCATGCATGCAAATAATTGGGGGCTAGGAAATTAGGAATATTTAGGGTTGTTTTTCCTGTCTTGTCAGGAGAGGCCTGCAGCTGAAAAACCTTCTGGGAACCAACAGCAACCTGATCACAAGCTATCTTAAACCCAACAGACTCTTTATCCGCTATTTCCCAGTCAGATAGAGAAATTGAACCAATTATTAGAGCAGACACATAAAATGGAGCCTTGGAAATTACTTCATCTCTAGAAAAGTTCTAGACCAGAACTTTTCACTTATCTAAATTTGAAAGCCAGTAGGTTCTAAGGAAGAATATAGAAAAACATAGAATGTGCATGGAATTCTGTAGTGGTTAGCATTTTAAAGTCTTCAAAATTAAGAGAAATTAGTGTGGGAATGTGGTCCAGCTGGTGAGGAAAAAAATAAACGAAAGTAAGCCTTTACTCTGAACCTGATTCAACAGGCCCATGCTAATTTTCTCATTCATCAGTTCTAAGGGTTATACATGAATAGTGCTTCTGAAATTTGAATTATCTTTGTTTATTCAGCCTGTCCATCAGGATTCTTAAATGCAGACTGTAACTGTCCTAAAAATTCCGACTTCTTGAATTTTCCTACAAAGGAAATCCTAAACAGATTTTTATCTCCAATCATACTCTAGGGAAACACCTGGGTAAAATGTCACCTAAGGGCACTAACTCATCATTGTACTGAACACAACCTAAAAGAGTTTCAGGGTCAATGACAGAGGGAAGCAAGAGAACACTTGAAGCAAATTAACACAATGGTGAGAAGTCCATACCAGAGACATGAGTAGGAATTCTTTACACACAGAGAGAATTTCAAAATGGTAGCCTCTCTTTGCTTATCTCATCTCTATTCCACCTAAAAGAAAATTTTCCATTATCTTCCTTCAAATGGTCTTCTGGTTCCCCTGGTTCATCTCCTTTCTCTTATTAATAATCTTTGATTGCCTGCAGAAATTCTAGAAGTCACAATTCTTGATCCCCTTTAACAAATATTTATTCAGTGTCTGCTGCCTACTGGGCATTGCATCAAGGACCTTATCAGGAAGTAAATAGAGAAGAGACTGTATAACAAGCCACATTTGTCAAATAAAAAAAGCACTAAGATTGGGATTAATTTCACATCTTAGGGATCTCTGAATTTAATTAGAGAAACAAGACATACAGCCCTCTATCCATTAAGTTTTGTGTGATGAAAGAGGCAGCACAATTTAATGAAGACTATGCGATTTGGAAATCTGGGTTTGAACTCTGGCTATATCTCTTACTGAGTGATTTTGGACAAGTTCTTTAACTTTTCTGTGTCTTAATCTCCTCAAATGTAAAATGAGAATAAATTATATAGTCTACTTCAAAGACTTAACCTGAAGATGCAATGTGAAGTCCAATTTGTATTGTAAAGACATCAGAACAGCAGGTGAGAATTACAAGGAAACATATTTAAAAAATTCTACAAATAAATGTTAATGCTTACAATCCTGTAGACACTGCAAGGCATACATGGATGAAGAAGATTTAGTCTTGCTCTCAGAAAGTTTGGAGTTTAGCGGTAAAGCAATAACCATGCAATAAGATGAAAGAGTCTCAATGCCAGAAGAGTGGCCATGGGTGTGCAGAAAAGGTGGAGATAACCTGGATGAGAGGCGGAGGAGGAGAGGAAGCTTTGGGCCCTTCCTTGAAGGATTCTGACAGGAGGGAATGGGAAGGACAGAAGGAGAGAGAACATACCAGATACAGAAAACTACTTAAGTAAACGCACAGATAGAGCAAGTACTCCTAGTCATAAGCTTAGTAGAAAAGCTACTGGACTGAAGTTAGGTGGTAAGTTTGAATCCTGCTGGTGCAATTTCTTAGCTACATGACCTCTCTGACTCATCATTTCTCATCTGTAAAATGGAGATGATACCTACCTCATAATTGTAAAGATTAAAGATTTTAGGCCAGGCACATTGGCTCGTGCCTGTAATTCCACCACTTTGGGAGGCCTAGAGGCAGGAGGATTGCTTGAGTTTAGGAGTTTGAGTCCCAGCTACTCTGCAGACTGAGGTGGGAAAAATCACGTGATCCCAGGAGTTTGAGGCTGCAGTGAGCTATGACCATGCCACTGCAGTCCAGCCAAGGTGACAGAGGGAGACTCTGTCTCCAAAAATAAATAAATAAATAAAGATGTATCCAAATAATGGGCATATTTGGATAAATTTTTGGACAAATAATTGTACAAATATTATTAATGTTTTATGTACTTAAGAAATTTTGGAGGGCCAGGCACGGTGGGTCACACCTGTAATCCCAGCACTTTGGGAGACCAAGTTGGGTGGATCACCTGAGGTCAGGAGTTTGAGACCAGCCTGACCAACATGGAGAAACCCTGTCTCTACCAAAAATACAAAATTAGCTGGGCGTGGTGGCACATGCCTGTAATCCCAGCTACTCAGGAGGCTGAGGCAGGAGAATCTGTTGAACCCGGGAGGCAGAGGTTGTGGGAGTTGAGATTGCGCCACTGCACTCTAGCCTGGGCAACAAGAGTGAAACTCCGTCTCAAAAAAAAAAAAAAAAAAAAAAAAAAAAAAAAAAAAAAATTGGAAACTAAAAAATCCTCAATATTACCAAAAGAATTCTGATTAGTGGCTAGTTTATGTGTACAGTGGTCCAATCATAGCACTAATTTCTATAATCACCTAAACATTGGAGGATGAACATGCAAAATTGACTTGCACTTGGTATTTTATCTACAACGACCCATTATTGGAATGTAGATGAAATAGAGCAAGTAATAAGTGAGATAGCCTGAATTTTAAGCTATCTTGCTAGATTTTGTCTTTCAGAGTATCATTTTCTCCTTCCACTGACATGGATGAGCATAAACACAATAGGTGAATCTTTATTTAGAGCTCACAAATTATTCGTCCAAATATTTAGGCATGTAAGAACAACATACCCATCTAGTTATTGTTCCTTGAAGTCAAGGATGAAGGAAATTAAACTACATAGTCATTGGAGCATGGATACTGATGCTGGAATAAGAAAAATAAGAAGAAATGGAGGCTGGAGATTAAAGTCCCAGCAACACTTAGCAACCTATACTGCTTTTATTTATTTATTTATTTATATTTTGACAGAGTTTCACTCTTGTTGCCCAGGCTGGAGTACAATGGCTCAATCTTGGCTCACCGCAACCTCCACCTCCCAGGTTCAAACGATTCTCCTGCCTCAGTCTCCCTAGTAGCTGGGATTACAGGCATGCGCCACCACGCCCGGCTAGTTTTGTATTTTTAGTAGACGGGGTTTCTCCACATTGGTCAGGCTGGTCTTGAACTCCCGACCTCAGGTGATCCACCCGCCTCGGCCTCCCAAAGTGCTGGGATTACAGGCATGAGCCACGGTGCCCGGTCTATACTGATCTTCAGGTACCACCTTTTTCTTTTTATAAAAGAATTCTTAGAGATCTTAGAAGGCTAAAGGGGAGAATGATGCAGAACCTGTTTCACTGATAAATAAAAACAGGTCTGCTAAAAATCCTTTAAGTTGAGCCCACATGGGATGATGACTTACGGATCACAAATGTGGGAAAATGGACCTCCATGCTTCCTTTGGCAGATAACAATCTCTTATTTCTCATTTTCACCAAATGAAGACAGTAGAAATACAGTCTTGACTTAGTGTATGAGAACTATACTCTCTGAATCGCCTGTGTTCTGAGGATAAAACAATAAAAAGTTACAAAGTAATCAAGTCCTTAAATTTAAAAAGAAAAACTACTATGGAAGTCGTGTGGAATCTGTTGTTCTACATCCTTTACCTAGACTGGAACTGACCAGTCTGACAAATATGGGTGGAAGCTGAAATTTAACCAGCGCTCACGGCCGGGAGGTAACAGATCTTGTTTTCTATTGGTAAAAGCACACCCCAGAGGTTTCAGAAGGGCCAGGAAAAACAAAAACAAAAACAAAAACAAAAAAAAACCTCTGTTGTTCATTTTTAACCTCGAAGAGCCAAATAAATCTAGTAAATTCTCCATTTGTTAATCAAACATGGCATATAAAGCTTTCTAGGATGCAGCTCCTGTAGAATAAAGCTGCCAAACCACCTTGGATAAATTTTTAATGAGATGTTTGCCTTGATGATAGATATCACCAAGAAAAGGTATCTTGTGATGCCTGTGAAATATGTAGGATTGACTAGAGGAAGCCCATGTGGCCCTGTGGATTACATCAATCACAGGACCAAAAGAAGCAGCATGGAAAAGAAAATGCGAAATGATCAGTTCCAATAGAACATGAAGCATAAACATACATTCTGTTCAAGGGACAGCCACCCAGCTTGTGTTAGAAGTCATTAACTATACTCAGACTCAGTTTTCCTGATACCGTATGCTATTTCGTGTGGTTTGAAATAATTTCAAGGAAGTGATCTTCCTAGCATTTTCAAGGAAAAACACCAAAGCGCTTAGTCTCTGATTTTAACTTTGGGAGTTGAAGGTTGCTTTCTGCCTCACCGTCGGTCTGTTTTCTCCTGATCCAAAGTGGGAAAGAATTTGGTTCACCCAAAGTGTGCCCCCACCTTTTGTGTTGTTCCCAGAGCTTGTGTTTCAGCACCACTTAGCATAACTCCATACTTAAAACACAGTGTGGAGCCTGATACGCTAGTGACCTCTTGGCATTGCTGAAAAAAAAAAAAAATGAAATGTGAGTGGTCCTGTCAAGATGACTACATTTAGATAGTCGGCACTAAAACAACAAGAAACAAAGACTCAAGTGCTGGTTGGAAGGCCTGAGGAAGAGCAGCTATAAAGAGAAACCAAAGGAAGCCAAATGATAATTTAAACATTGACTTAGTTTGCCCTTACGTACGAGGGCTTCCGTGTGGGAAATCTCACCCTCCAAGGTCAGACATGATGAGATATTCCCAGAGTATCCAAGGACTTCCATGATCACTGATGTGGACTGATATGGAAATGAATATGCTTAAATAACATTTTGGCTTAGGGATATCATTTTTGTCTGGCAAGTTTGCCTTCCCAATCTTAAAAAATTAAACTGAGCTCTTTCCACAGGATAATGCAGCACATAGAAAAGAACTGGAAGGAGTAGAAGGGAGAGCATTGGTCTGTTAGAACCTAAAGGTTTAGTTCCAGTCTGACCCCGAGGAGCTTTGCAACAGTGAACAAGCCCTCAAGCCTGGAAGAGTCTGTGATTCTTCATTTGTAAAAAGGGAAAAACCTTGTTCACTTCACAGAGCTGATGTGAGAATCAAGTGAGACAGCATATATAAAAGTGCCCCGAAAACTGTAAAGGGCTATAAAATATAAGATAGTGTGGTAAAGAGGTATTTTTATACAGAATCAAAAGGGTTTTTTTGTGTGTGTGTTTGTTTGTTTTCACCTCATTTTACGTTTTGACTACTAAGATCCTTTTTTTTTTTAAATGTTACATTTTACGGGAGTTCATCTAAAAGGGCAGAAACAAACCAACAAAAAGTCCTTGAGGAGTATCTACCTCTACTCTTGTTTTCTGTATGAAATTCTGTAAGTCCCTTTGGAAACCTCAGTAACTTTCTTTTTTTTTTTTTTGTGATGGAGTTTTGCTCTTTCTTGCCCAAGCTGGAGTGCAGTGGTGTGATTTCAGCACACTGCAACCTCCGCCTCCCGGGTTCAGGCGATTCTCCTGCCTCAGCTTCCCGAGTAGCTGGCGCATGCCACCACACCCGCCTAATATTTGTATTTTTTTTTTTTTTTAGAGATGTGGTTTCACCATGTTGATCAGGCTGCTCTCGAACTCCCGACCTTGTGATCTGCCTGCCTTGGCCTCCCAAAGTGTTGGGATTGCAGGCATGAGCCACCGCTCCCGGCCAAACATAGTATAACTTTCTACGCAGTGTTTTTAGTTATCTAGAAGAAAGTCTCCTGCCATGTAAGTCTTTAATATAATCTGAAATTAATAATGTTCTCTGGAAACAAACAAAAAAATCTTGCCCCCAGGCAATATTTATTCTTATGAGTTGTCAATCTCCTTAGCAATAATATGTCACAATTTTGTCTGCTGCAACAGAAGAAAAACAAGCTGCACACACAATACAAAATGCGCTTAATTTCTGGAGGGCACAAAAGGTACTTGCAATGTCACCTGAATTAAGGCCATCGTACAATGAACCAAGGAGGAAGCAATGCAACTATAGCAGTTTTCCAATGAGCTTGATGTTTTCTAATTCTGGCCTACTTTCCCTTATTCTTTCTGATGATATCATCCTGTTCTAAGGTTCTGAGCTTTTTTTTTTTCTTTTTTCTTTTTGTCATATATGTTCATTCTGCTAGGAAAACATGGCTTAATGCGTGCATTTGATACCAGGCTTACAGAATGCAAGCTTCCAAACAACTAGTCTATGGCCACCATACATCCTTCAGGAAAAGTCAAGCTATCCCTGATGCCCCATGATTCAAGCTGTGCAATGTCCTCCAAAGCATTCACTCTGAACTGAATGAACACCTCCCAAAATGCATTAATACAGTAATAATCCTCACAGAAACTGGTAGATCACCACTAGCTGAGATTCTTTAGTATGACCAGGAAGCATGTTGATATAGATCATGTGCTCTGCAGAGAAAGAGAGAGAAGAAAACACAAACAAAAGTCTTTCCTCACTGAGTCTTGTCAGTTTCCCCCAGCATGTAAAAGGTTCTATCCCAAATTCCCTCCCATGCGTTCTAGCGGCTCTCCTTTTGTTCACCTTGACACACTCAAAAGGGAAGCACAAAATACCGTAGCTGTTTTAAACAGCAAGCCATGCCATGTCACCTCCCTCCATACAGGTTTGGCTGAAACATCTGTGGGAAAAGGGGCTGCAGAGAATTCAGTGAAACATAAGCAATGAGAAAACCTTTCTATCCTCTTCAATTACTCAAAAATGGGAAAGGAGCATCATTTTCAAAGGAACAAATGCTACACAAGACATGCCCTTTAAATCCTTTTTAAGGTTCTGTGACCTGTGAAACTATCTGCAATATCAGCAGGAGAAAGCCCTTTCCAGAACAAATGCCCATGTTTTATGTGTACTGTATTTGCTAATCATTACTTCATAAGCAAGAGTAGATATACAGTGGGCTATAAATAATGGCGGGAATATAAAAGTGAATTGATCTGTCTGGCTATCTAGTAATACTCCTGGCACAAGACCAGTCTTGAATGGCTGCCAACTACCACAGAGCCAGCCAGTGATTTGTCTGGGGGTCCTGCCCTGTCAGGCAGAAAACAGTCTTAAAGCTGAACTCCCACCACTGTGTGCACGGCTGAGATCGCGGCCATGAACATTTCTTGCAGAGTTCCCTTTCACCAAATCAGTCCAAAAACCACCTAAAAATTTTGTCAGAAAAGAAAGCAGAGAAAACAATAGAACAAAACCAAAGTTTAAAATTCATAAAGACCTTAAGAATCCAAGCTGGGGTCATGAGAGAAAAATATGAAATACACATAGGCAGCCAACCTGAATTATAAAGGGTGCCAGTGAGGACTGGCCTGTCGTCCCAAAGGTTATGAGAGTTAACCACATAGACTTGCCGCGAACCTCAAAGCATACGAGGCACCGGACTTGACCATGACTGGCTGTGAGCTTACGGGAGCGGACCTGCTGGGACTTTCCCATGGAATCAATCCCTGCACAATTCTGGACATTTTAGCATCTAGGCCCCACAAATCGGGTCAGTCTCAACTCCAAATGGATGAGTTTCCCTGACAAAGAAGTGGGGTGTCTCCGCAGCAAGTGTGACAACCAGAAATATTTCTAATCAATCTCTCTTGCAAACGGAGGTACAGTTATGGATTGATCATCACCTTCCTTAATTTCCTCTCAGGCTCCCACCTTCACCCCATCCTCCCTTCTGGAGTAGGTGAGTCTGATGCCAGAACTGGTGGCCTGAACTACTTCTTCCTGCGCATCAGCACTGCAAGACCGCCCGGGCAGCACACTCACCTCGGGACGCCTTGCAGGGATGCAGTGACTGTCTGGCACTGTTTCTTGTATCCCTCAAGGCTGTCTCCCAAGTTCTTTGTAAGGGCAGCCCTAGCTCAAAAAAACAAAAACAAAAACAAAACAGGAACAGAAAGAAAAAGAAAAAAAGGAAGAAAAAGAAAAGTAAAAAAGGAGAAAAAAAGAGAAAGTCCTATCAAATGATGAGCTCAATTCCAGCCTTGCTAGGTGCACTTGACTCCCAGCCTCAGGCAGATGAGGGCTCCGCCTGAGTGTTTATTATACATGGGCAACGTCCTTACGAAGAGATAAAGTAACAGAGAAGGCTTTCATGAAGATGGAGGGGCGCACCCTGTGAATCAAGAAGTTGCTAATTATTTAAGGATTGGCAAGTTGAATTTCCTCAAAGTGATGCACGTTTATGGCTCAGAGACCACACAAGGGTGAGGCGGCTGCTTTGTTTGGATATTTTTTCATTTTTTTTATTGAATTTCATAAATACCAACCAAATTCAAACAAAACTGATTTAGATTTCACCTCGTCACTTAAAATATATTTTGTCGAGTACAGTCTGTGCAGTAATCCTCTGCTATACTTTAATTTGGTTTTAATTTTATAGGCCCTGTTTTAACTGCATATTTCCAGACCTTTATTTCTCTCACAGCTCTTAGCAAAATGGTAGCTCATAAACACAAGCTCTGCTGTATAGACTTTGCATTTCATCCCAAAGTATTTCCTTTTTTATAGCCGTGGTCTTTCCATCTTAGTGCTGTGAGCTTGGGTCACAAATCTCTCTGCTATTCCAGTGTGTGACATCTTCGCTCGTTTGCCGCTGCTCATTAACAAACAATACTGCTGTGAAATTGGTTTAATGACAAAGTAATAAAATTGCTATTCTGCTCACAGATTGCCTGAGGCACTTTGAGCTCCTACAAGGCTTACTGTGGGTGCCAAGATACATTAAGCTGCTTATTCGTAAAAACTGCATCATCCGTTTTTTCACAGGTTTTTTCCCTTTCCTATCCAGCCCCGCTTCTTTTTATCTTCAAATAAAAAGATATATTTGCTTATGTTCTTCCAGGCTGTCAAATTTTTACTTGCATGCATATTTCTGGAAAATGAAAGTATATTTCATTTCCTTTTTTTTTTTTCTTGAAAGGTCACTCTGTCCCTACTACAAGGTTGTCCCTGGACAGAACACCTACTGCATACAACATTAAAGCAGACTTATTTTTGTACATTATGTAAGTCAGAGCCAGGGTCGTTGGAACCTATTTTGGGAGAGCAAGGGAATGAAACTATTTATGGAATGGTTTTACCTTTTCAAAAAAACAAGGTTTGGAGAATCCTTACAATTTCTCTCTTCACATTAAAACTGAAAATTTTAGATGGAAACAACCCACACAACTCTGGTGGTGACTACTCACATTAATATTTTATGAATAATAAAATATGTCTGCATTAAAGCAAAAATCTTCAGCAGGCACCTGTTTTCCATAATGAATTACATGTTCTGGGAAAGTAGCCTTTTTCCATTTGTCTAATGCCCATCCAGACCTGAAGATTTACTGCTGCAAGACAATGGGGAAATAACCCAATTGCGGTTTGACAGGTGGGCAGGTCTTGATAATTATGGCCAGACATCTTAACACTGTGCAACTGATGTAAATAAACATCCAAAGCAGAGATCAATATTGCTTTCCTACTTTTGCATTTTGAACAACACATGCTAGCAATTTACATCCTTTCTCTCTTTCTGGCTGATTGGAAAGGCTGCATTCATTTAAACACATTGCATGCGTGCACACACTCCACATATTTCATTTAAAAGTATTCAATACACCCCAACAGCCAGGACTGTACTTTATAATCACATTATAATCACCTGCTGGTATATTTCTATTAATTATGTAAACGGATATCTCAAAAGCTCCAAAAAGCATCTGAATTGGCCATTTGAATACCTGCAATACCTGGATGATAAATTAAGGGAAACACGAACCAGGTTGGCAAAAATACAAACTGTCCAGAATTTGGGCATCTTTTCTTCCTACCTATGCGCTTGGCATTCTTTACAATTTCATGAACTGTAGGTGCTTCCTCTTCTACATGCATCTGACCTCATAAATCTCAGCAACTGGAGATTTTATTACTGCAGCCAAAAGATTTGCAAGGCCTGCCAATCCTGCTGAGAGGCTAGCCCCCGCTGAAGATGAGAGAGGGTCTGATGAGTGATGGGGGGGTCTGATGTAAAGGAGCATATAAACCGGGGGTGCAGAAATAAGTGGCCTGAGGAAGCAAGGTGAACTGTTTCCACAGAGAGGATCTGAGGGAGGCAGGTAGAGAACCTGGAAAAAAGGCAAGAATGGGCAGAAGGAAACGAAGGAAGGAAGCGCTCTGATGGGAAAATAAGGTGAAAGGAAAAAAAGAAACTAACGCAAAGTGGGATTACCATAAAATAACATCTACATGTTGTTTATTCTCATCTTCAGACCTTGTTAATCTTTGAAAGGAGATGTTATGTACCGTTTCAAGAGCCCTGTATGAGTTCATTAGATGTGTTGCTTCTCTCACAGCATCTTGACGTTAACACCTTTTTCTTTTTTTAAATCTTTAAGAAATATGACAGTCGGAGGGATGAGAAAACGTGTTTCTATTTTAATATAAGAAACAATAGACTATAGAGGAAGTGACCAAGGAAACTCTCTCTGGGATTTAATGTTAACTTAAATCTCTGAAAATAATGTCTGTTCCCTTCTCTACATGTGTTAGGATGTCCACAATAAGTCATTTTCTCTGTATTTAGAAGCCTGTAATAGATCCTGTCAGCTGTTTGTACCTCAATGGTACACATTATAAAACTCAGGTATTTAAATTTAAATATTTGATAAATAACATAAATAAACAAATGCTTAGAGGAAGAAAAAAATACTGCTGAAAAAAATATTTACAGCCGGCCAAGATTTCTGGTTTTCATGACCATTTTGCTGTGACATAAACCACCATCATTTAGAAGCCATGAAGTGCTCAAATTACCAGAGGCATTTGTCTTTATTTTCAGAATGCCTCTGTGAAAATACTCCAGCATCAAAAGCATTAAAAATCTTATGAAAAACAAAAACGTTGCATAATAGTAAGATGAACTATTTGCAGAAAGGGAGTATGAAATTCCTGAAATTCACTTTCTGTGCTATCTGTTAAATAATGCTATTTATTAATCTCCTACCATATGCAGAAAAATGTACAGGGTTTTTCCAGGAATAGACGGAGAACAGAAAATGTGACATAACAACAATTAAAACAACAACAGTAACAAGAGTTACTTTTTGGAGCTCCTACCAACTGTCATACAGTTCTCACAATAATATTCTGAATCAAAGTCATTATCCCAGTTTGACGGATGAGGAAGCTGAGGGTCCAAGTTCAGGTCCAAACCGATAGTTAATAGTGAGGCCAGATGCAAACTCACATCCTTTATGTTCCAAAATTTCTCCTTTCTACCGTATCCTACTGCCTCTTCATAAGAAGTGATTTAAGAAAAAGTACGAAATACTACCTGTGTGTGTATGCAAACTATTCTTCTAAGTAATGTCAGAGAGCTTATGTACCCTCTGTTACCTAATCTTGTATATAAGTGGAGATTTAAAAAGATGTGACCCATATTTGAGAAGAGTCTTCTGAGGAACAATTAGATAACATAGAAGAGTACTTAGATATTTTTTAAAGAATGGTATGATTAGAACACAGTCAATATTGTTTTTCTTGGCTTAGTTAGAACCAGTTGAAAATAGTATCTTCTATCTTCCCCTGTGGGCCAATTCCTTCATTCTGGATGGCTGAGGACTGCACCATTAACCCTCATATGCTCTTGGAAAATGAGTGGCACTGCTTATAAAAAAAGATCAAAAAAAGAAAGAAGGGAAAGAAAGAAAAGCAAAATAAAATAACTCACAGCTCATGTCTAACTGATCATAGATTATTCCATTATAAACATTTTAAATAAAAACAAACAATAACTAATTATGTAACTCTTCTGTCTTCCTCAATAGACTGGAAACTCCATGAGGGCAGGGTTGCAACTTTGGTTTGCTGATGTCTCTCTAGCACTTAGCATTATAAATATTTGCAGACATATTACCAATCAAATATTCATATCAATATAAGAAATTTCTCAACTTAAAGACATGTTACTTACATGTGTCTCATTCTTTTCAACAGCTGAATTTCACTGTAGTGAGTCAGCAAGATGAAGGAAGAAGTGGAGGAACCAGAAAGGAAAGAGCTCCCTTCCAAAGACCAATAAATATCAGCTCTGGCCAAGGCAGTCTGCTCTGACCTGTGGGTATGGAGTATAAACTTCCTTGTGCATGCAACTATTTTTCTCATTTTAAATTTTATTTTCTCCCCCAACTGTATGGAGTTTCCATACATTTTGAGATGAAATTTTTACGAGAGTATTGTGTAGGCTTTTGTGGGCATGTTTGGGCCTCTGCATATAACTATAACTTTAAACTTCAGGGAGAATACACTCCAAGTTCTAAACAACTGATGTAATAGTTTTGTACTTGTGTCATTTACATTTGATTCTGAACTGGAAGCACCATGAAGGCAGAGGGTCCACTTTGTCCCACTTCTGAATAGACCTCACCTAGCACAGCTCCTGGCACCATGGCAGGTACTTATGCAATGGTAGATGCTCAAGGAACATTAGTGGGCAGACTGAATATGTGGTTTTGAAGGAGGCAGCAAACCTATTTCTCCAATTATACTTGATGTGGGCTAATATTAGGATTGGTTTGGATTTTCTAAAAATACAGAGATTGATGACAGAGGTGACAACTCAGCAGAAAATATTGGTTGTCAAGAAGAAATCAGTTGAGGATTAAAAGTTATCCACAGAGGCCCGGTGTGGTGGCTCACACCTGTAATGCCAGCACTTTGGGAGGCCAAGGTGGGTGGATCAGCTGAGGTCAGGAGTTCGAGACCAGCCTGGCCAACATGGTGAAACCCCATCTCTACTAAAAATACAAAAATTAGCCGACTGCCATGGTGGGCACCTGTAATCCCAGCTACTTGGGAGGTTGAGGCAGGAGAATTGTTTGAACCCAGGAGACAGAGGTTACAGTGAGTTAAGATCGTACCACTGTACTCCAGCCTGGGTGACAGAGTGAGACTCAGTCTTAAAAAAAAAAAAAAAGAGAGAGAAAAAAAGTTATCCACAGAGAATAAACCACAGAGATATGTAGAGCTGATTGCACAAGGAATGGTTATATAAAACATTAAGGGTCACCCAGAAATAAAAAGGAGCTGCCAAAGTACCAAAGAACTCCCAGTAATACCAGGAGAGGTCACTGAGGCTGGCAAGGGTCACTAAGCCATGGGTAAAGGCACAACCAAAGGCTCTTCCGTTATGCACTTAAAGCTGTAAGTTACGCTGACAAGGTGCAAACATATAGGTTTAAAGACCCTCGATGAGCGATATGCATTATCGCTCATTCCTCATTCCCATGTCCTCGGCGTCTAGGTTTTTAACTTATTTTGTTGTTTTGTTTCTGAGGTTATGTTTAGCACATTTAAAAGTAGCCCATTAAAAGAATTTCCAACTTGTTTCTGAAGTCATAAGCAAAAAAAATGACAAAAGCTTTGCCAAAATACCAAGGTTGTTAAAGAAGAGGAAAGATATAAGATTGGGACACTAACTTTAAATGTAAACATATACTGTTCATGTATGCTCATCATATATACGCACATCTTTCTATAAGTACAAACATGAGTTATTTTATCCATCACATTATATAGCAGGTGAAATACATAAGTGAAATTAGACCTCTCTTTGTGGGTTTGATATTGTTTTTAATTACCCAGTTTCCACCACTCTGAAATAAACCATGTAGTTCAAAAGTTGCCTGAGTTACCTGCCTGGCAATGGTAGGCATCAAAATTGCGGTGAGTAAGTGGTTTCCTTCACACTCCCAAGTTTCCACATTTTTTTCTGTATTGGTTCAGCCCATTCCTAATGTCTATGTTTGAAAACATTCCTAGAAAATTTCCTTTCACTAGTTTTGATAGATTCCCTGACTTCATTCCAATAAAGAAAATATAACTCATCTTAAAGTAATTGTCGTGAAGGACAGTCAAATGATTAAAATTTGTCATCAGCCAAGAGAGGAGAGAAGAAAAAAGCCTATAGCAGCAAACTCAGTATATCACGGGGGAAGATAAACAAACAGTTAACATATTGAAAATAAATGCTGTTTTGTACAGAATAGCACAACCTTGATGGGTGTACTACTGTATCTGAAGCTGACATTACTTCAAGACAGAGTAAAGAATTTTTGCTACCAAGGCGTTTCTTTCACTTAAAATTCAAATCAGAATACAGCTTTTGTGTTGTGACTTTTAAAATATGGAATGGAATGAAGCAGAAGTTTGTTCAAAATAACACCAGCATAATCTTAATGGCATACAACAAAATTGAAACAATGTTGATGCTTGCTTTTTAGAAGCCACAAAGCACTTCTATTTTGTAAGGTTCTGTGACATTGTTGCACATTTGAAACAACAATGGCAATTAGGTAAGTGCCCCGGAAACCAGAAAAATGCATATGGGGTTGGGCCTATGCATCACAGAACAGAATCAATCTTCCTAATTAACGACAAATTAGCAATCCCAAAATGAGTGGGATCAACCTGTCTTCACTGGCCAAGAATCATGCTAAGTATAGAGCTTTCTCTAAGTGCTTCTAAATTACATTTACACCCATATAAAGTAACATCCTTTTAATCTAATACTACATTAGTGTCGCTATTCTTAAAGTTATTACACCGTTTAAAATTTCTATAGATAGGCGGACAGATAAACAAATTAATAGACAGATATGCAGATAATCACGCATTTCACAAAGAGGGACGCTAAGGTGGTGACAAATCACTGAAAGGCAGTGCACAAAATTCCTATTAGCATGAAGCTCACCAAGGAAGAAAAGTTTATGTGTAATAGTGATATTCTTTAAGATCTAATGGCTGTTTAGACATATACTATATATTTTTTTAACATACAGAGATAAACGTTAGGAAAAAAATCACCATTTAGAGGAGAATAATTATAACCAAAGCAGACTTAATCGCTAATGACTGAAATAGCATTTTGCTAAAATTGATGTGCTGTTGGGTGGTGCCATTCAATATCCATGTGTTAAACATTGATAAGAGATGCCGAGTTGCATGACTCTGAGGGTGCTGATCACAGCGTTGTCTGTGCATATGATGCGCCCTGGAATTGTGCAGTGTACAGAGTGCTCAGGCCTCTATAGTGGCCCCTGGCTGTACCATACAGAACAAACCAAAAGGTATTGCTCATAATTTTATGAATTTAAAATCTAATAAAGTGAGAACCATCTGTTGCCATTTTAAAAATTCAATTAATTTAAATTTCATCCACTAAGAAAATGAGGAATAGTGATTATGGTCTTTTTTTAAGATTAGTTAACATATTTCCACCAAACTTGTTAGAATAGGAAGTTTCTTTGTTGTTGTTGCTGGCTTTTGTTCATTTGTTTTTGGATTTAATTGTTAGAGGGTCCATTGAAGGGCCCTAAGATTGTGGGCAAAATTGTATGTGTGCATGTGTGTGTGCACGTGTGTGTCTGTCTGTCTTCTGTCTGTCTATATGTACATATTCCTCTGGGGATATGTGGGTTTCATTACATTGTCAGAGAAGTCCACGACCCAGCAAAGGTTCAGAACTAGTATATTACAGCCCATTGTTAAATGAGGAAAAGCTTTGAGTGGTATGTTGAAGGTGGCTCCGAGTAGCCAAAAAGTGATGGACAAAGGAATTCATAGCCTCTTGCTAGAAAGAGATTATTTAAAATTTGGAAAAATTTGCTCTTCCAAAGATCAGACCTTGACTGAGGGCCCAAGTGAGTAAACAAATGAGAACTCTGAAATCTCTCCAGGGTAGCCCATTAGTTTGACATGAAACACACGCTATGTTTGGGCCCCCTTCTCTCAGCACCCACAGTGGACCATTTTAGAACAGACTTTAGGGTCTTATCTGAGAGAGGCAGGATAGTCTGTTGTACTCCAGAGTGAGTCTCAAAGCTGTAATCCTGCTGGGCATTTCCAGTCTGTGCTGCTAGTGAAAATTAGGTGGCTAGGCTCACTCTTGAACTCACTCTTGAACAAGTAGGAACACTATCTCAGCATCAGAGCAGTGAGGCTTTCTATAGGGTCTGTGGTCTAAGAAAAAAGCCCTAAAAATTAGATGGTCTTCCCAAGGCCACTATTCACAAAGACTGGATATGTGTATACATACATACCCATACACATATATGTATAGTTGCCTGAGAATCTAGTCACTGAGGAAGGACATCTCCATCTACATCATGGAATTTTAATCTCCTCCATCAAGTCATTTTGCATTCTTACATAACCTGCACGGTTTAGAGACCATTGAGAAATTGATACCTCAGAAAGAGATAATCCTTTTTAATGAATCCCAGACTCTAGTGCCAAGTATTCTTCTTCCCATTTGTTTAGCATTTATGTGTATGTGTGTGTGTGTGGTGGGGGTGGGCGGGGGGCGGAAATTTGGAGACACAAATTTTTAACTTATTCAGAAGGGATTAACAGTGAAATCGTACTACCTGTTTCACATTTTGACTTGGGCATTGAGTATCCTAACGCTTTTTGTCTGACTCTATTTATATGACTTTCCAAAAGCCCCTGAGAAAACCACTTCAATTTATGCATTGGTTTACTTCTCTGTACAGAAGAATAAGTAACTCATAAGGGTGTTAGGAAACTAAGTCTTGTTGGTAAAGTGCTCTTCTAATTGGTGCGATACAAGTGGTGATTATTATTAAATGGTTGTCACTGTCACCTCTGCCTGAAGCCACCCCTATCTTTAACATTTCTTTTATTTTTCAAACTTCCTCTTTTCAACATTAATAAAATATTTGTCAGCTATGCATATCACATAAATGCATTAGGGCATAAAAGCTAACATTTTCTTTTAATTTTAACAATGTGCATACTATTGGTAACGAATATTGAAAGAAATACAATGCGTAAGTAGATTTTACACCACATTAGAGTTGTCCAATTTCTCATGTTTAAAATTTTTCTGCATGACTAGAGCCAGGAAGAAATACATGCCAGCATAATTATATGAACAGTTGAAATGTAAACATATTGAAAAGGAGAGGAGAACATATCCACCCATTTGTGTTTATTTTTTCCTCCGTAACAATTCCAAAGATGAGTAATTTCTTTTCATAGAGTCAGGCTGAAGGCACAAAGCTTTAACATTCAAAGGAGGGAGGTAGGGGGAAAAGAAGCTTTTTTAAGTACTGTGCAAATCAATACACAAAAAATTCTCAAGATGATAGTTTAATTAAAATGTGCACAAGGCAATTCATCAGCCTCTCCCCTTGGTGTACTAGCCTCTAGAATTTGCCTTCTGCTTTCTGATCCCTGATGGTTTTAACTTGAAGGCATTTAAAATACCGTTCAACGGGCACCTTTCCACTTATCTTACATTCCTTGTTTTTCTTTATAAACAAGTAATTGTACTGGCTTTGTGATGTTTGTTATGCTTCATGCTTTTTCATCTCCTGTATGAGCTTTGCCTAGCATGAAATGCTGTCATGCAGTGAAATTTACCTGAGAGCTAAAGGGAGAAAAAAAAATCTTCCAAGTGTATGTGGTTACAAGTTCATAGCCAGCTAAATCACTGGCAATTTTATGCTACCGGTTATTTCAATTTAGATGTTTGTAAAAGTACATCTAAAAATAAAATAACCACTCCCATAGTCATCAAAATGAAAAATCTGCTTGGATTAGAATACACTGTAAGTTGTTTTAAACTACCATGTGGGAATGTTAATATTATTCAATTCCTATTATACAGTGTTCTAGGGATACCTTGGCAGAGACATAAAGCTACTGAACTCTTGGCTCCTTAATAGTTTGACTCCCATTGTAATTGCTTTGTTCACTGGCTGCCCTGGGTCTTCATAATTGGTTAGAGTCCAAGGTCACAGATTCAGTATGGTAGTGGGAGCCACTTAGCTGGTTGTTAAGTTTCCAATGGTAGCTTGTTTTCAGTTAGTATTATCTTTTTTCCAGATTGAGAAATTCTTTTTTTTTTTTTTAGCAGAGAAATTCTTCTTTTCATTAAATAATTTAGGTATGTGCCTGTGATGTTTTTGTTCAGCCTCCCTCCCCAACTTCTGCATACAGCAATTTTTAAGCCTAAAGCCATCCAGTAATATATTCAGCCCAAACCCAAACTAAATTTTTTAAAGACTTGTTGAGGTTCCTTAAATGTTGCATTTTTTTAATTACAAATATCCATTTGGATGGACTGTAAATATTTCATTTAATAAAATTTGTTTAAAACATCTCAATTCAGTGTCTTAGTTATTAATTTTTCAAAACATTCATGAACACAAAAATATAATAATAATCAGGAAAGAGAGAGCTTTAACTTTTCTTAAAACCAAGGTCACAACAGCAATATAAAGTTACGTAGAAAAGAAGCTCATCATATGATCATACTGCATCCTTTAATGTATTATTTTTTTCTTTCTGAGATAATTTAACAATTGAAATCAAAAAACTTTGGAGGCAGTGTGTGGTGTATTAGAAATGACTCTGGATCTGGGGCCTTGATATGTTTGACTATGGCTTTATCTTTAATGCCCTCAGAAAATCATTTTCCCCCTCTGTATCTCAGTTTTTTTTTTAAATAAAATTAGAGTTTTAGGTTAAATTATCTAAAATATCTTTCCCACTTATAATTTATTTTATTTACATTAGCCAATATTTAGCTCAGTTAAGAGCTTCACTTTATAAGCAATTATTCAGGATTGACAGGAATATTATTTTACATTATGAATTCCCCATTACCTGCAAATAAAGCATTAGTACCATTGAACAGTTTTTGCTGCTCAGATAAGACCCTTTAGGGCATCTTCTAATACAGACATCAAATATTTTACTTGCTCTGTTTGCATTTATTCGATAAGTATTAGGTGAGTTTCCTACTATGTACCAGGCACTATGGCAGGCACCCAGGATCTTGGATGGCAAATCGACCATAGTTTCTGCCTGCGAGGAGTGGGAGGTGCATTTTCTTTCTCTTTTTTTTTTTTTTTGAGATGGAGAATTGCTCTGTCGCCCAGGCTGGAGTGCAGTGGTGCGATATCGGCTCACTGCAAGCTCCGCCTCCCGGGTTCACGCCTTTCTCCTGCCTCAGCCTCCCGAGTAGCTGGGACTACAGGTGCCTGCCACCACGCCCAGCTAATTTTTGGTATTTTTAGTAGAGATGGGGTTTCACCGTGGTAGCCAGGATGGTCTCGATCTCCTGAGGGAGGTGCATTTTCTTAATGGAGCAAAACTTTTCTTCAGTTAGTTTAACAGTTTCTATAAAGTTGATGGTAGACAACCATTTCTCCTTTCCTGAGCACAGGCTTGTCCAAAAGTTAGTGCAATTGAGTTTTGGTAGAGGAATGTGTTCCTGAGAACCATGTGAAAGATGTATTATAAAATGTAGCTCTACTGTAATTATGAACTGACTATATTTGATATTGTATTCAATGCACTCCTTTAAATAAAGATTTAAGAGTCACAAAATAACATATTCTCATAAAATGACTCAACCTGTTATACTATTCCTTTTTATTATGAATGCCCAGTTTTCTGAGGAAATTGTACAATTTTCATGTATTTCTCCAAATATAGTCAGGACTGGATGGATAACAAGGATGATTCATTCACTGCATTCAAGGGGAAAAGATAACTGTTTTCAGAAGAATTTCAAACTCATTAAAAAGCATTTGTTTGAGATCCAAGGGTTCCTCTGTATTAGTGTTACCCAATGAGAAGACTTGACAAGGAATATGCTTATTTTTGAAAGACATCTTGATACAGATGAACTTTGGCAATAACAATATGTCAACACAAACGGTGAACAAGCAACCCATGAAAGAGGCCCTTAGGAAATAGATTGTTTAGTGAGAAACGACTTGGGTGGGTGAAGGAAAGACTGATTAAACTGTGTTTTGAGGTTGGATATGATATTGGAGGTACACCACAAATGTCCCACTGATTTATATATTTAAATAGCAAAGGTATAGTGACTTGTAGATTCTCAAATTTGTCCCTCCCTTGTTGTTTGGTCAGGAATTAACAAAATAGACAATCCTCAAAATATCAACGTCTAGAGTCACTCTAGACAACCTTGACAAATGAAGGTGACTGGGTGAAGAAATCATTTGGTCTGATCATCTCAATAATTCCAAATTCAATAGCTTTTTGTGAAACGCTACATGTAACTTTGACCTGGTATGTGAGTTTGTTTGCTCTTCTGAATAGGGGTATCTACCTTGCAAGAAGGGATTTAAGAAACAGCTTATCAAAATACCAAGATAAGGCACTGTGCACAGTTTCTACATAAAAGCTAAATAAGATATACTTTTTATAAGATGGTATTTCATTTTTCACTACTGCTGCCTTTTAAAAATTTATAAATTGCTATGAAAGTGACAAGCCAAAATTGTATGAATGGTCACTGTTGAAGCAAATTACTTTAGAGTGGAACTCACCCACAGCAAAATGTCTATGCTTTCCACAGCCAGATCAACAACATACTATTAGGAAGATTTTTGTTGTTGTTGTTGTTTTGCTGTGGACCTGTTAGGGATCAGGATGCTACAAAGAGAAACAAACAAACAAAAAAAAACCATGATGTAATTCCACACTCTTAAAAGACTTTTTACCCTCACAACTATGGAAAATTGGGGGTTGTCTATTTGAGTCAAAATTTTTATGACACAAAAATTTTACTCATTTATTATCCTATGTAAACTTGCAAGAGGAAAGGCAGGCTTCTTTGCCTACTATTCCATTTTTATGAAGAATTTTGTGCTTTAAATAGATGTCAGACTTTTTTTTTCTCCAACCCTAGTTGGTCTTTCCAGTTGGAGATTTTAAACGATGTTTGAAATTTGGTTCTATATAGCTTTCTGCCTTAGGAAGGTCCTCTAATGCCTAGATATGGTATGTCCTTTTCAGGGACCCTCTAAATCAAAGTGTGGCTTTGCCCCTGCGACCCAAGCTCCTCCAAGCACCCGCTGTCACCAAAGCCTCCTCTCTTTTTCTGGATGAGCTCATCTGCTCCCAGGACTGCAATAACATCTATACCCTCAGACCTACCTTTCCCTCCCCTTGTGCGGTCCCACAGTGCTTCCTGTTATTCTGACCTCTTTCCCTACAGGGCTCATCTTTATTTTATGCTACCTATTGTGAAAACAGAATCATCTTCCCAGAGAAACCATCAGGCCCCACTCAGATCTGCTGTCATTGTGGAAAGAATCCCCAAGCCCCTGCTCCCAGGGGCCAGAGCCCAGAGTTGTAGCTCCTTTTTCTATTTTCGTCCCATGCTGAATTAGCCACCAAAACCTGCACAGTTATAACAATAGAGATAAAATCAGTTTCTTTTTCTTCATTTTAATAGCTAAATCTCTGATTCAGGTTCTGTGTAAGTCACCTATCATCTACCACGACTGGCCTCTGCGTCTCTTGTTCTAATCAATTCAAAATACAATGGTTAAAATCGTTTTTCATCTCACTTGCTTTGGCTAGACTTTTATTTTCAGTTCACAGGCTTAGAATCATAAAATATTAGAATTTTAAAGATAGAAAGGACCTTAAAAATCACCCAGTCCCCATTCTCTTATGGACGAGGGAATAGACACTGAGAAAGGCTAAACTGACCAAGATCACACAAGTTGTTTGAGCTGGAATTAGACCCAAGCTGCTGATGTCCAGCCCTTTCTCTTTCACGCACCACACTGCATCGTCTTTTGTCAAACACTGAACCTTCCTCCATGCTGTCCCCGCTGCAGCTCTGTGGACAGGGGTGTCAGCCTTTCTCACTGGACCTCGTGCACTTGCAAATGTCTTTCTCTCATCAGGCAGAGCTGGCTCCTTCCAGACTCCTTTACTCAATTTCCCTACTTCCATGGTCTCTCGTACTATTTACATATGACTACTAAAACAGTTCTTCCTGATTCAAAACTAACTTCCAATCTAATCTCCTCCAAGAAAATGCATGCTAATAGCTACCCTCTCACCTCAATAACTGGCTTTCATGCATGTTTACTTCTCCAGCCCACTCTCTAGCTTATTTGAATTCAGCCCAACAAAAAGTTATGCATACCTACTAAGAGTTATACACTGCGGTTCTGAATAATTCCTTTGTCACATAAAAGGCAGAAAAAAAATCCCAAAGCAAGCTGGCAATTATTTCAGATGGTCAACTAGTTTGGAAACAGAGCCAAAGGTCAGGGCTGTCACTCATAAAACACAACCTACTTTTATTCTGGTGTGATGTCTAGGAGAACCATTTTCTCTTTGGATCCATTCTGCTGTCTTTGCAAGTGTTGCTATTGGGCTATGGAAGAGTTTCTAGGAAGGTCTAGCAATAGAGGTCCTTATTTTTTTTTTTAATTTGTTAATGATTTACTGGTGTTATTGGGAAAATCATATCATCTCCATGATGTGCCAATTTTCTCAAGAAATTGTACCTGTTTATCCTCAGAACAAATACAATTCATTGTAATATACTGCAAGGGGCTCGCCCACAACTGCTTCATAAAATTGTGTCATTAAAAGTATTATTTAAAATTAGTGAACTACTGCCTGGGCTGGAAATTTTTATTGTATAAAGATTTTCTGTTGTAATGGGATTTGACTTATTTATAATATCTAAAATTCTGAATTCACCTCATCACTAACTTGATGGTAAATTGGCAGGCATTACTTACTTAGGGTATGGGACGGGTAAGCTTTCCTTCTGTGGCCAAATTATTGGCAAGTCTTTCATTAATCAAGTGGAAGATAAATTGAGATGGCAGGATATTGGTTCCCACGGATAATCTAAGGACATGACACTCTTACATAGTAACAGATGCTCAAATCCCTAGGGATATAGCATCCTGAAAATGTTACCCTAAGTAGGAGCTACAAGTACCGGTTGCTGAGATGGAACCAAAGTATGGATGTGCCTTATCTGCAGAGCTTTGGAACTGGGGTATTTTTTTAGTCTGTGGGTTATGGCCCCATTTCCAGGAAAATCTATCTGAGCCTAATGTAACCTAGCAAATCTTTCAAATGAAATAGTCTTGTGGGAGGCAAGTTGTCAGTTTCTGACATATTATTTAGAGCTCAGTTCAGGTTTCCTTCTTTCTTCTTTCCCTACTTAAACCCCCTGCTCATTCTCCATAAGCGCCATTTTCTAATTAAGGAAAATGAAATTTGTAATGTGTAGAAGGGAGACATGACCTCCCTTGCCAGCCAGTCTCGCTCCTCCCTGCACACCATTAAAAATAGAATCCAGGGGTGGTTGTTTTTTTAATTGGTATCACTTTGTCTTTAGTGCAAAACACATGGCAATAATTTAGTGAACTCCAGTGTTTCTCTTGTGGCAAATTGATGGCGTAATTTTATTATGAGTGGAACAATGACTTCTGGGAGCAGGAGAGATTCTCTCAGAACTACACATAACTCGGTTGACTAAATGTAATACTTGGAGAAGGTAATGAAAATAGAGCCAGGGCTCAGCAAGGACTAGAAGATTTCAGTTTCTCACTCCTGTCAAAAGGCTACTCAATAAATCATACCTGAAGCTTATTTAATGTCAGAAGCCAGAAAGCTGACAAAGTGCATTGGGGTGCTCACCTCAGAAAAGGCACACGGAGTCATGTGATCTCTGGTCCCTGGACTTGATGGGGTCATAGAATCCATCTATGGATTTTAATAAGTAACCTATTATGTTCCCTTTGGTGCTAATTATTTTACACATCACTTGTTTCCTGTTTACTGACATTGCTTCAGTAATTTCATTATGAAAAAAGAATCACAAGGAAAGTTAATCCCTATGACTTTTGCCATTCTATTCCACAGGCAGTTTCTGCTTTTCTCCCCCTCCATTCTTTTTCTGCAGCAACCCATTCCACCTAACACAAACACGGAAACACAGAATCCATGGGAACATCACAGGATAACAGGAAACCTGCAATGAGCAAAGCCAAGCAAAGAGCTACCCTGAGTTACACAGATCCAAGACTATCAGGATTTAGTAACTCACGGCTAAGAAAGTATTTGGAATTTACCCTAACTAACCCAGCCTCAGGTCACCCAGGAAACCTGTGACCAAATTCCATGGTGCTAATTTCTACAACCTTTATGAAAAGGAAATTTGCCCATGGGCACTCAAGAATCCCTGTGCATCCTTTTAACTGCATTGACAAAGAAAACAATGAGAATCAGATCAAAACAACAACCACAACCACTACCACCACCACCATGACTATTTTGCCCACCTCCTTATGCATTGTGTTGCATGCAGGTTGAGTATGCTTATCCATCAGACTACTGGAATCAGAATCTTCTCTTTTGGAAGAGCGTATTTTTCTGAAGTTTAGAAAACCATGTGCAGAGATCAAGAAAGGTAGCATGTGTTTTATAATTTTTAAGTGAACTAATATCCAAAATCTAGGTTCAAAATATGACAGTTTGACTTTGAAATTACCAAAATGTCAATACTGGATAGGTAAAAGTATACAAACATCTGTGACCATCTCAGTAAAGGAGATCAATCTATCAATCACGGAAAAAGGATTTCTCTAGCAGGCATTCTTACGAGATATTCTTAGTCAAGGAAGACCCATTCCTTCCTCAAGAATTGAGTTGAAACCATTAAGCCAAGACCATTAAAGAGATTTTAATGTGTGGGTTTTGAAGTAGATTTGAATCCAGATCTTTGGGGATTAATTCACTATTCCATCCACTCCTTGAGTAATTACTGCTAAAGTTGGTTGCTTATCTAAAGGCTTTAAGGAAGTTTGGAACTTAGGAGGTCGACATTAAACAGCCTGAAACCTCAGCCTGCAGGGACTTATCTAAAAGATAAAGTGTATCTAGAGACACAGGGAAATCTCATATCTCTAAATGTTTACCTTGCAAAGGAAAAAAGGGAAAGAACCTTGCATGTGTTTCAGCCTGAGTGCAGAATTAAGGATTCTGGATGAGGGCTGGGAGTTAGCTGAAAATCTCCACCGAATGATCAGTCAGCAATGACGATTCTGATTTATGCACAAAACCAAAACAAAACAAAACTGGAAACAAGGTTTTCTATTATAATTACAGTAAAAACAGTGAAGCAGGAAAAAGACTTGGAGAAAGCAATATTTTTTACAAAGTAAGGCTCTATGTATTTTTCTACCCAGGTTTCTAATAATTTTGCAGATTAGAAAATGATTTTCCTTATTTAGAGAATAGAGGGAACAATTCTGAGTGTCGCGAATTGGGCGGAATTCCTGGAGTAAGCACCAGGAAGCGCCACCTAACCGATGCTCACTCTCTTATACTTGAAAAATCCAACACAATGAAAACAACAGCAACAACAACAAAACAAGTCCTCAAGATCACGAGGTTAATAGGACCTACATTTACTCATTAACAGAGCAGATTCTCAATTAAGTAATTTTTAGAAGGCTGCTCTCCAGTGAATCAATGCATTGAATGAATGAGTGAAGTGAATAAGGATCTGGTCTAAAGACTATTCATAAAGCACTTATTTCTCTGAGAGTGAATTTTTGGAAAGAACTTAAAGACTACTCAATACTGTGGGTAATGGAAGAAATGAGAAAAAAAAAATTACTGGTAAAGGCACCACCATAGTAAAAAGGACTGAAGATTTAGAACCAGGCTATGGCCCCCAAGACTCTTATTTTTAAGAGTAAAAAAATTAGAGAAAGTAAACAATATGATATTAGTATATTCTGATCTATCTTTTTACCTTCCTTTCAATAGCTTCTAATTTAGGGGCTTGTTTAAATTTTGCATTTACAAGCCCCCTTTCTATTTTCTGCCTTCTAGAAAATAAGTTAGAGGGTAATTTGAAAATTCCTTTTTTAAAAAAATGTTTTTTTAAAATACAATTTTACTTTATCCATCTGTGACTGGGGCTAGGAATACTTACTGAATCAGTTGCTATGGGATAATTGTGTAATATTTGCAATGAGTTATCTTCAACTTTTTTCCTGTTTAAAAATAAGTAAATCGCTAAGTCAATATCATTCTTTTAAATCATGCAACCCACTGAAATATAGACTTTTGTTTCTGTGTTACTTTGAGAAACCATGTAGATCATGCCAATTGAGATGGATAAAGGACTTATTTGAGCAAACTTTGTCTCCCATCCAAATACTGGTATAATGAAGTGCAGAAGTAGGTAGAGGCTTGTGCCTAACACAGGACTTGTCTGGAGTTTATTGTCTCCATCAATGAAAGAGAGGAGGATAATTCTAAAAATCTTCAAATATCAAAAAGGGTCTACGTTTTTGGCTAAATTTCTTTCCATATTTAGAGACTCTGCAAAAAATGGTTACTTTCAGCATGAGAAATTTTATCTTCCAAAAAGTTCTCATTTAAATATTTTCTTTAAGGGGCATTTTTTGGAACTGTTTCAGAAACTTGTTGCATTCCTTTTTTGTTGTTTTGTGTTTTCTCTGTAGCACTGTACTTTCCTCTAAACTAGGAACTTTTTTTCTCCCCTTATTGGCATTCCAACCCAGCAAAGAAATATGCATCCTGAGATAATGCTGCCAGCTTGCTATGAAAACCATATTTCATTCTTTCTTTGCAGAGCAAAAGGGAAAAAGCACAAAGGAGCTGGTATAATTGAATGTAAAGGATTGCAGCAAACCTCCCCTTTGAGTCCCCTCGCTGGCATTCCCTTCCTTTATTTCCCCCTCTACTCCTTTTGTTTACCACTTTTAAAAGGCTCTTGCTGAGTCTTAGCTGCTTGCCCAAATTTGGTCTGAATCTAAATTTCTGGAAATGGTACTCCCATCTCTACAAGATAGAAGGGTGTCTAGAAATGCTGATCTGACACCGCAATGGATTGGAGGCACAGCTGCCTAGGTACAATAAATACATCCAGTGTTCGGCTCAGTGTGGGAATTTCATGAATCTGCTGCAGGAAGTAAAATGGGAAGATACAGTAATGCTTCCTCTTATTCAAAATTGGTATGCCATGTGTCAATGCCCTGGTTACCCCCAGTTACATTTCCTGTAGACAGAGCAAAATGAAACCCACTTAAATTTCAGGGCGATCCCTCTGGTTAAACATTAATAATGTGTGTTTTTCTTTTTACATCTTTTAATCTCTTTTCCCGCCTTCTTTTGGTTTTCTTCTCAGAAATAATTGTAGGTCTCCAAGAAATGATTATATGACCATGGAGACAGAATGACTGGAAACTGGACAGAGATGCAAAGAGATTAGAAACTCTACTGCTAACACAAGCCCAGTTATTTCAACCCATGAGTGACTGTCGGCAAGAAAATGCTCTAGTTTAGCAAAAGACTTCATGGGGCTGGTTGGACTCACACCCCTTGGCATCTCTGCCTCTTTCCATGGCCACTGATTTTTCTGGCATAGGAAGTGATCTGAAAGAGAAGCATTTTCACCTAGAGCTCACCAAAGCTTTTTTGTATTCATTTCATCAGCATCGGCAGTTTCAGCACATTAAATGCTGACAATGAATCTAGCACCTGGCAAATCTGACTTGAGATTCAAATGGATTTTTATTCAGAAACATAGATGTTACTTGGAAATAATCACTGAAGATGGCAGCTATGCGTTTAACAAATGGCCGCGGTGGAAATTGCTGAGCAGAGAGAGGATATTTAGTCCAGCAGGCTTGTTCCCTTTAGGTTTATCTCGACCCCACCTCCCCGGTTTATCACTCTATCCTTCAATCCTTTCTCTCTTGAGATAAAAGTGTCCAGCTGTCTCTGTACCTCATTTAGATTTCTTGCACCACTGGCCAATTATTCCATATGTTTACTACGAAATTATTTTCCTCAATTCCCAGCTTACTCTTGATGTCCTAATATCACAACATATTTCCTGGTGTCTGCTCTCCTTGCAGTGGAATGACAACATACACACCTTTGAAAATGACTTTTCTTTGCTGTAAAGAAGTGCAACCTCTTCTAGCACTTACCCTGCCTCCTACTAATTAGGCTTCAAATTGGGCTTGGAGATTCACTGACCAAGGCCTGAAACTGACCCTCTGTCTTGAAACCCACCTAGAACACTATTATTGCCCTTCAAGTATAAGCAGCAAAGAAAAGCATCTGGGCACCCAAATCTATCTGGGCTGATGGATCCAGGAGGAAAATGATTGCTTTCCTTAGGCTACCACTCTGTTCCTGTCCATATTTTAATCAGGGCTGAGAAGTTCTTCTAACAATGCTACCTTTTATTTTCAGAGCACTTTTAACCTACAACATGTTTTCACACACAAATTCTTCTTTTGTGTCAGCATCATTCCATTTCACACATTAGAAAACCAAGTCACCTGGGTGGTTAATGAGCCTTCCTGAAGGGAAAGAGAAGAAGGCGAGAAAGGGAAACTGATTCTTTTCTCTCGGCACAGTCCTTTAATCGTAATTGAACAAGCTCCTATATATTCTTGAAAAATTCATCAATGGGGCCAAATGGAAACAGGTAAAGCAAAACTGCCACTTTCCATGAAGAAGTCATACAAAGTGGGTGTTGATTATTAAAAGCTGTTAGACCTAGAATGATTGTTGTGAGACCATTTTCATGGGAAGGTGGGGCAAACAGGACACAGGTATTTAATCTCAGCTTGAGAGGCCGTCAAGGACATTTAATCCATTATACAAAGGAACTCTCTGAACCACCTTCAACTGGAAAGTTCTTTGAAATTTCAGTTTCATGCTTTTTTATCTGGAGGCCTGGAGGCAGCCTTCTATCAAGAAAGTAAATCCTTTATTCCTAGTATACCTGTATACTGTCAATAAGTCACCCTGTGCGTTGTGTTTGTTGGTATACAACTAGGCTGTAATTACTGCAGTGACATGAGTTTTTAAAAGTACAGTATTCCTTCCTTTTAAAATTAATCTGGAAATAGGAACATTTAAGTTAATATTATAATTCTGATATAGCATTGAGAAAAGTTACATGAGAACATGGAGATGTCTTATAATTTCCCTTTGTAATTTTAGCTTAAAGGATTTTAATTTTCAAAGACTTTCCTCTATTTCAATGATTACTGTTACTAAAGATGTGTATAAATGCAACTCACCAAATGACTCAAGCAAGGATTTCCTCATTTAAAAAATAACCTTCTTTGTCTTTTGTCAATAAATGCTTATAAGTATGTCTCCTGAGAAAATACCAGAGTGTTAATATCCAGAACTTTCTTTCAAAACGCCTAACCTTCACAGTTATTTGAAGCCACTTACCTCCTACAGTTCCCTAATCTTACCTCCCTGCCATCAAAGAACTGTAGAAAAAAAAAAAAACTATCATCTGAGAAGCTACAAAAGTCTATCTTTGTTTAATACAGAAGTTATGCACAGTAAGTTGTCTGCACTAAATTTTTCCCCCTTAAACATGCCTATTTACCCCTGGAAGAAATCTCCATTCCTATTTGTAAGCTACTTAATGTCTTCTTTATATCATTGTATGAAATCATGTTTCTCTTTCATTTTTACAATTACTTATTTTAACTATTTTAACAATAGCTATCTTACATGCCAGCACCATACTGACCACTTAGCATGCAGAGTTTCTTAAAGTCTTACAACTATGAGATATATATGACCATTATCTCCATTTCACAGATGAAAGCACTAAGTCTTAAAGGGGTTTAGTAATTGCTGAAGGTCAAACATCTATCAAATGGTGGAACCAGGATTTTAACCCCACACGGTCTGATTCCTGAGCCTGACTGCTTACCCATCATGCTATATTACCTTTAGAGCTTTAATGAATATTCAGCCAAATTACACCATGTTTGCTTTTCCATTGCAAGGAGGTTATTCAGGTTGAGGATATTTGGTTCGTTGCTATTCCTCTCTCCTAACGCATGTACTTTGGTTGTTTTACAGCTGATTTGACTCTCCACCAACTGACCAGCATAGAAAGTGAGTCTTATCACTTGTGATTAGCTTTGACAGTGAGGTGCACACATTGAAGATTGGT